>NC_040912.2:40347928-40650959 GCF_004126475.2 Phyllostomus discolor
AAGCAGGATTCTTATGTAGCTTTTTTCTATTTATTATGCATAGATGTTTCTTACTCATGTTACTGAATATATATGTGACTATAAATTCGATAAGTACTGAGTTGGAAAAAATACATCAGGGCCTACTTACTAATTGTCATTGATATGACAATTTGGGGGCTAGAAAGCTAAAGGGAACCCTGTATCTCTCCTTTTCTCATTTTGTACCAGAAAGACTTGACCTTATTGAAGTTGAAAAACATTGTAATTAGCAATGTTTCCCCAACTGTGCAGCTTTGAAGTTGTAATGGCAGATGATCCTGATTTATCTTCTGCGTACACAGGAAGACTACACTGTCTGGCTGCTTTTAACTGGGAAGTGGGCTAAATTAGCTCTTTCCCAAGTCTGGCCATGAAAACCCCAGTGCAACTGTCTTCTTTCTCCTCAAAAGGTGATTTTCAAAGGCCATCTTTCCGAGGCACAAACAGTACAAGATGAAAGTCACTACCTGCAAAAGAGCCCCCAAGAAGACCCACTAAACATGTCTGACTATAACATAAGCAAAAATTAACCTCGTTCCATATTAAATCAAACAGATTTCACATTTTAACTGTTACTACAGCCTTGTCTAAACAATTGTGCCTGATGCAGAATTTTTTCTGGATGATGGTTGGACTCTCCCAGAGAGTTGGAATTCTTACAAATTTCTTTCAATCTTAATATTCTATTGGCTTTGAGAATAAGTGACATCTTTTTATAACATGGAGTTGCACTAGTTGTACGCTTTCATGGTTTTAAGTTATAGGAGTATGTAAATATTTATATGAGAGACTTTTTATCAGAATAATCATTGATATAAAATGATTTTATAGGTAATTTTCTTTAAACTATCTGCTTTTCTAATTGCTTGATAATTTTTCCAGTATTAGTAAATGATAAACTTTTTAAAAGTTTAGAATTTTCTTGGTAAAATTTTATAATTGCTTATTTTTGCAAAAAATTTCCGTTTCACACCCTGGCTGGCGTAGCTCAGTGGATTGAGCGTGGGCTGTGAACCAAAGTGTTGCAGGTTCAATTCCCACTCAGGGTACATTCCTGGGTTGCAGGCCATTGACCCCCAGCAACCGCACATTGATGTTTCTCCCTCTCTCTCTCCCTCCTTTCCCTCTCTAAAAATTAATAAATAAAATCTTAAAAACATTTTCCATTTCAACAAGAATAAATTATAATGTGTTTTTGAAAATCACAAAAATTGAGATAAAAAGCTGTGTAATTTTTAAAATCACTATATTGACATTTTATTCCAATATTACTTATGTGATCTACTTGTAGAGATGAACATTTCTCTAATTTGTTCTCATCTTATTTTTACTGGACTACAGTTATCCTGAAGGTGATGACTCAATGTTATAGAGGATTATTATACATGATTACAAGAAACCAATGTATGTCTGGGAAATCACAATTTCTAGAGACAGAGATTATGTGATTATTTTAAAACACCATAAGGCATAAAAGTGACCTATATAAAGTGACATTTTCTGTTGTAGAAAATAAAAATTATTCTCTAAGTAATTCCATTGGCAAATGAAGAAGTAAATCACAGAACTTATTCCTTCCAATATGTTGTGAACCAGAATGCAGAATCTTTGATCTAATTTAAATTTGAGCAAAATTGGTAAGTATATATAACATGTTTTAAGTAAACACCTACATACTTATTTCCTAAATGAAAATTTATATATCATTATTATCTTATATACATTTACTTGAAAGTAGTTTTAATTATGTTAAATTATATTACAATGTTGGGAACAGGGCTTATATTCTATATCAACCCAGGATTCTGTAAGCATTTTTGCAAATATGAGAAATATACATATCCTCTTAGCTTTAAGTAGTGAATTTAACGTTCTCTGTTAGTTGTCTGGGATTATCATAACTAAGTACCACAGACTGGGTGGTTTAAAGTAACAAATAATATATTTTTTGAGTCCAGAGGCTAGGAGTTCTAAGTCCAGGTGTCACCAGAACCAAGTAAACTCTGAATGTCCCGGGGAGTAATCTGTTCTATGCCTTTCTCTTAGCTTCTGCTGGCTCTGGCAAATCTTGGCATTCCTTCACTTGTAGATGTACTGTTACAATCTCTGTCTTCATCACCATATGGTATTATTTCTGCGTATCTCTTATCTGTGTCTGCTTTCCTCTTTTTATAAGGATACCATATTGGATTAAGGAGCCATTATACTTCAATATGACTTCAATTTAACTTGACTACATCTGACTCTGTTAAAACACACACATGCACGTGCACACACACACACACACACACCCAGAGGTGACTCATATATCAGGGCACAGAACTTGAAAATATTTTTGGGGGTGGTGGACAATTCAACCCATAACAATCACATATGGTATAATGGTCAATTTCTATTTTGGAAAGGAAGTTTAAAATAGTGTTACAGTAGACAGTCAGTGGGGCTGCCAGGTGTCTCCCCCATTGGCCAAGATGGTGGCAGGGAGAGGTTCTTACACTGAGATGCCAAAAGCTAGGAATATGAATGGACAGGGCTTGAACACATGGAAAACTAGAATATAAATGGATAGGGCCACAAGTGTGCCAAAAGCTAGAAAGATTATTGGATAGAAAAAAATCCCTCCCCTCTCAATCCTTATAAGGACCTTGGGCTTGAGCAGGAGAATTTTGAGATGGTCTTTGAGATGGGAGTCCACTATTTTCCCAGGTCGTGGGGCACCTGAATAAAACTTCTTTCCTTTTGTGCCAGCCCTTTCCTCATGAGTTGGCTTTTGTATGACAGGCAGCTATATTTCTGTCTCATTGATTACAATAATTATAAACATAGATTCTAGCAGTCGATAAACCTGAGATAAATCATGTTTGACTGTATGAACTGTACACCTTAAGAAAATTACTTAACTCCGTGGCCTTACTTTTTTCACAAGTATAACACATGCTAATAATAGTACTCACTTCAAGAGTTTGGGAGATGATTAAATCCAAAACAGTGCCAGGGATATAAATACAAAGCAAATTTTGGTATTTATCAATGTTTTAGCTATTACTACAACTACTTGAGTTTTAACTAACTTTCAATGAATGCTTTCATTCACAAGGACTGAAATTCTCTCTAACTCATACAATACCATGCACATTTACATAGTTAACATGGTAAAGATTCTTGGTAAAAGTTAGTTTAAAAATTTGACCAGAAGTCAGTAACATAAATCCATTTAGAACTAAGGAAAAATGTAGCATAGATAAACAGATGATAGATAGATAGATAGATAGATAGACAGACATATAGAATATAGAATCAATAATATCAACTTTTTATCCTCTGCCCAAATTCTCAGGGTATTTAGTAGATTATGTGCATGTGACTCTCTGAGAGTGGTCAGAGTAATAGTTTATAGTTGTCCCCAAACTCAGTGTCCACATAGCACATCATGAAAAGTTATGTTCCTTAGAACATGAATTGAGAAGTAAGGTACAACAAATAATATATGATGAGATTAAAATAAAAACAAGAAACTTAAGTATAACATTGTGGCTTAATTTATACTGATATTACTTAACAATCTAATCTCCTAGACATGTACTTTTACTACTAATACATTTTTTAAATTTATCTATTACAGTTTTATAAAAATTAGTTTTAGGATTTTTGCTCTTGTAATTATTTGAACTAAAACCTACACATAGAATATTTTGGTCAGAAAACTTAATATTGTTTATATTTAATTCTTCCCAACTTGATGTATAGATTCAATGCAATCTTAAACAAAATCCCAGAAAGTTATTTTATCGATATAAGTAATGTAATTTTAAAGTTTATGTGGAGAGGTAAAAGACTTAGAATATAGCCAATATAATATTGAAGGAAAATAACAAAGCTGGAGTTTACTGATACTACCTGACTTCAAGAATGGCTATGAAGCCATAATAAACCAGACAGTGTTATGAAAGAACAGATAAGTGATCAATGAAACAGAATAGCAATCTCAGAAATAGAATCACATAAATATAATGAATTAATCTTTGACAATGGAGCAAAGATATCCCTTTTAACAACAAGTGCTGGAATAACTGGACAAGTATGTGCAAAAAAAGTGAACTTACACACAAACACTACAGCTTTCATGAAACTTAACTCAAAATGGATCACATCTAAATGGAAAATACTAAAAAAAGTGACTTTTCTTCATGAAAAGTCATGACAAAACCTTGAATGCAAGTTACTAAGTGATAGAAGCACACCTGAAAAGGCTACTATTACTAGTAATGTGAACTATATGACATCCTGGAAAGGGCAAAACTATAGGTGCAGGAAAATTATCAGTGGTTTTCAAAGATTGAGAAAGAGGGAGGAATAAATAGGCAGCGCAAAGAAGAATTTTTAGGGCAGGGAAAGTATTCTGTTTGCTACAGTGGTAGATGCTTACACTCACACGTTTGTCCAAACCCATAGCATATGCAACATTAAGAGCAACACTACGAGCTTAGGGTGATAATGAGGTGTCAATATAGGTGCATAGATGCATACACTTTTACAACATACCACTATAGTACATGATGTTCGTACTGAGAGAGGTTTTTTTTCTCTTTTTAAGGAGGATTTAGTAGTAGTGTTTCTCAAATTTAAGGCCACTTTCAGGTATAAGACTCTCTATGGTTCTCTAACATATATGATAACTATCCCAGAAACAATTTCTCCTCCATCTTTTATTTGCCATCATCGACACTTCAGGGTAATTTTATTACATAGTTACTCCACCAGGGCACTGGATGAAACCTTGACTGGAGATTGTCCGAGTTACTTTACAAAGGCGTTACCAATACTACTATTTTACAGATATGTAAACAGAAGCACAGAAATGTTCATTAACTGGCTCAAGATCACACAGATCATAACTGGCATGACTGGGATTCAGTCCAGACAGCCTGAAGCTGTGCAGGTGGTGTGCTTTACCACTACTATGTGCATGCTCGGGTCTGTGTGACTCCAAAGCCTGAATTATTTGATAGCTTCTGAAGAAAAGTAAATAATAACAACAAAGAAGTTTTAAAATATTTTAAAGTATTTGATTTTATTTAGTGTATAAACAATATTAAAATGTTATTTAATTTTTGAATGGTTAATAAATGTATGTAATTCAAGAATCAAAACATACAAAGGAAATATTCAGTGGAAACTCTCCCTCCATCTCTGTTGTTTAGAAATTCGCTTTGCCTTTCTCGAAGCAAATGGTGTTATGAGTATCATACATCATTCCACATTTTTGCAAAATGCCCAAATGTGTATGGTTATATATAGTCCTTCTTCCTACCTTTTTTTAAAGAAATGGTAGAAGACTATAAATATGTTTTGCACTGCCAGTATGTGTTTAATTAACACTTTATCTTGAAACATATTCCACATCATTATGTAAAGGTCTTCATCATTTTTTTCTGATAGATCCTGCACATATGGTAATATAATCAGTTGTCTACTTCTCTACTTGTGTACAAAATGTTGCTGTTTATAACATTACTGTTGACCTTGTATTTTCATCATTTTGCATGCTCACAAGTAAATACATAGGCTAAGTAATGTTATTCAGGTGTATTTTTAAGTTTTTATCATAAATTACACATAGTTTTTGCTTTTCTGGTATTAGATCTATACTCCTAAGTGTTTTATCTTTCTATTGTTATTCTTACCATGTATCTTCTAATGCTTGTATTTTTTAGTGCTATTCTGACCTATTTCTACTCACAACACTTCTGACACCAAATGTATAGTTTTTTTCCACACAAACAACCAATTCCCTAACTCTCCATACACCAGCAGGTACCCAATAATTCAATTCAGTTCTGATATGAACTCAGAGTTAGTGCAGACCTCACAGAATAAGAGCTCAGTTCCACAAATCTGACTCCACTTCAGATGCCAGGTGCAAGTCCCAGGCCGCCTGTACTCTCACTGACTGGGTTATTGGGGGTTTTCCATAATTCCCCCTTCATTTTAAATAATTTGCTGGAGTAACTTACAAAAGTCAGAGGAAATAGTTTACTAACTCTTATAGGTTTATTGTAAAGGATATTGTATGGGATGCAAATGAACACATAGGGCAAGGTATGGGGTGGGAAGCAGAAACTCTCCACACCTTCTCTGAGAGTGCCATCTTCCAAACTTCATGATGTATTCACCAACTTGGAAGCTCTCTGAATCCCATCATTTAGGGAGTTTATGATGGTTCTATTACATGGGCATAGTCGATTCATTCATTGCCATTTGTGATTAATCTCTGGCCTTTCTCTTCTCTTTCTTTAGGCTAGAGGTAGGGTTGAAAGTTCCAAGGCTCCAACACAGGGTTGGATCTTCTGGCAACTGCCCTCATCTTAAAACTATCTAAAAGCTCACCAAGAGTCACCTCATTAACATAAACTCAGGTGTGGTTAAATGGGGCTTTTTAGGAATAATAGAAGAGGCTTCCCTCATCCCTATCATTCAGAAAACTCTCAGGGTTTTAGAAGCTCTTATGTCCGGAACCAGGATGGAGACCAAATATATATTTCTTAGTATATTGCAATGTTACAGCTATTGATTTCTATATTCCAATTATGTACCCATCCATCTTTCTAAACTTTCTTATTGTTTGTTGTAGTTTTGTTAATGGCAAAATGCACCAGAATGTTACTGGTGTTCGACCTTGGTTCAGCAACATCAGTACTTGTGTTCTGGCTAAAAAAGAATTCAGAGCCAAGACTCAAATACAAGCAAAAGTTAGCCATGGAAGGACTGAGCCAGCCAGCTGCAAGGGCTCAGGAAACAAGTCACAGAGGCAAAAAGGAAACACTTGGAACTTAGGAGAAAATAAACAAGCATATATGCATTGGGGGAAAGGAGAAAGAGAAAGGCTTCAGCATGCTTCAGAGAGAGAGAGAGAGGTACCGATCGTCAGGGAGGTTTTGTATGTGCTGATGCAAGAGTTGTGTATGGGACCTCTCTGTGTTCCACATTCAATTTCATTATAAACCTTAAGTGCTCTAAAACACAAAGTTTATTATTTGTTTTTATTAAATTCCTCACAGATCAAGAGGTGACTTACTTCCAAGTAATAGTTGCAGTAACAATTGTCTTATTTTCTTAAACTTAGCTATTATTTCCTGAAAAGATGAGAAAAATATAAATATATCATAAGTGGTGAGGATTTATGTACGGTATATAATGGAAAAATTAGCCTAGGTTCTTTGCAAATAGTTGTGAAAGAAGTCAAATTTGGATACAGCATTTATGTAGTTTGTTAGTACTTACTCATTTGGATTTTTATGTTTAAGGTTTTAGAGGTTTATTGGTATGCTGAAGACAGCTCTGGCTTGCGAGAGTCTACTCTTAGTGTTTTTCCTAACTTTCCATGGAACCTGGGAAGCTTGAAATCTGCTATGTCAGGAGTATTTTCAAAGTACTTACACCATGGAATTTGTCAGCCTTTATAAATCAGAGAATTTTTTTTTTTTTTGCTTTGGGGAGGAGAGTAGAATCAGTTGTCATATAGCAGCACACCAGTCTGTTGGTTCTCTGAGGCTTCGGGATAACCAGATCTTCTTTCTTCTCATTCCACACATACCAAGTGTGTGGCACAAGGCCTGTTTCATGATGTGGGTTCAAAAAATATCTAGATTAAATTGAGGAAGTCATTTTTAAAATGATTTGCAGTGGTGTTATGATCAAAGCCTAGTGAGAGAATCCTGTGAACAAAGGTAGCAGTGTAGTGAGAAAATGAGGCTAAAATGAGTTTAGTAGAGCATCTCTGTTAGATAAGAAGAGGGAAAAAAAAGAATGCATGAAAGGAGAATTTAAATAGAAAATCTAATACTGTGTATCATATTAGTATAACAGGAAGTTAAGAGTTTTACATGGTGAAGAAAATGAGCCAAAGTCTTCATTTTTAGAAGAGTTGTTGGAGCAAAAATCCAAAAGGCAGGAAATTAATGAGTAAGTTGGATAGAAACGGGGGTAGGATGAGGATGGCAGTGGACAGAAGCACTTTCCCTTTGGGGATGTGATGGGATTCAGGACTTCGGTCCGCTCCTTCAGGTAAGGACCCTTGTTTCCTTGTTCACAGTGCTGGCTTCTCTAAGCTCAGTGTAACTAATGTGTTAAACAAGAGTAAGGAACTAGAAGATGGTTCCCAGCTTAAAAATTATGATTCGTGGCTCTGAAGAAAATGAGGGTAAGGGAGAGAGAGAAAAAGATGATTCTTGGGGAGAGTAACAGTGATTGTGTTCTCAAGTATAAGGAAAAAATACTGACTGTGTTGGTAAACAGAAAGAAAAAGATCTGAGGTAGAGAATGTAGAGTGACTATTTAAATGGGAGAAGATATTTATAGACAAGAATGGTAAAGCGAACAAGTATGGTCCTTAGGGCTACAAAAAATAAACATTGCTTCTCAGGAGACAATAACTAACATTTATTAAGGATAAAACACGTCCTATTTTAAATGCTTTTTATAAAATATTTTAATTCTCACAAAAATATAAAATGTAGGAATTTTTAAATTCTTATTTAATAAGTAAGAAACTGAGAGATTTCTTGCCCAGGAACCTGACATGGAGGTAAGATTTTTTTGTTTGTTTTTTTAAGCATCTTTTTTTTTTTTTGCTCACCTGAGGACATGCTTATTGATCATTTAGAGAGAGGGGAAGGGAAGGAGAAAGAAAGGGAGAGAAACACTGATATGAGAGAGAAATGTCAATCTGTTGCCTCTTGCACGCACCCCAACTGGGAACCACACCTCTAAACCTGGGCATGTTCCCTGACCAGGGATGATACCTGTGACATTTTGGTTTATGGAACAATGCTCCAACTGACTGAGTCACACTGGCCAAAGCATGGAGACAGGATCTTAACCCAAAATTTAGACTCAGTGCTTGTAGGCAGAAAGAAGCCTGTGACTGGAGGCCTTTTGATCACTTATCAAAGTGGCAATTCAGCCAAATCATTTCTGACTCTGCACCTTTGTCTCTTCATTCTTCAAGTAGTCACAAAGTTTTCTTTCTCATCTAACTTCCAGGGTGATAGTGAAGCTTACATGAAAACTTATACTTTATGAAAGGTAAATAATGGTAGATATTTAGCATATTTTATGAAAAAAAATAGACAAAGTGTAGAAATGTTTACAGGATAAAAATGAAAGGCCTTAATATTCAATACCCTTGATTACTTCATTAATGTAGACAGTCACATCTAAAAGGGAAGAGACAGTATTGGAAGTTTAAGGGGCATGAAAAATATTTGGACAAGTTGATACTGGATGATCCCCAGTAGTACTATTTTTACTCTATTTGATAATGGGAAATTTGCCAGATCATAACAAAGGAAATTCCAGATTAGCAGATTCTCTTGTGTTGGCTTCAATGCCATTTCACTTTCTTCATAGTCTGTCAACATTCATACCATCTCGTATTAGAGCAATGTGTCAGACATACAAACTGCACTCGCTATGGGAACCAAGATTTCCCATGAGATTCTGAATGAAGGATGACAACAATGTTGGATACACATACCCTCACAAAAGCTTTTCTCCCCTTTTTTCCTGAGTTTTCCCTTTTTTCTTTTTTGGCTAAAACAAGTAAATGCAGAAATAAAGCTTGAGGGGTTTGGGTTTTTATTTTTGTTATTTGTTTGAACCTGAATATGAGTTTGCTTCTATTTTCAATGCTATCATTGTTTAATCCAAATTATTATTTTTTTTCTTTTTACAATGCAGCAAATCTTAACACAATGATGAAAACATGGGTGGGAACCATTACTGTTACTTTTTTGTTGTTATTTTGGCTCAAAGAAACTGTGTGGAAAAAAATACAAAGGGAAAATTGTGTCAATGCCCACACAACTGGAAAGCACTCTTAAGTTAAAGTAATTAAAGCCCTGTCTCCGGCTGGAGGCTGTGTGTGGAAACCCCAGAGATAACATAAAAATGGCCTTCCAGGCATCCTCTGAGACAGAGGAGGTACAACCAGATTCCAAGAATTCAAGAACATGGTCTTTTTTTTTTAAATGAGGGAGAAAGCCAAAATACAACTTTCTTGTAAGAACTACAAATACCATATGGAAAATTGATCCCATAAACTGAGAAGAAAAACATGGTAAAAGAATAACTTTTTAATTCTACAATGCCAGTTAAGGCATCGAGTCCCGTCGTCTTTTATCTTCAATAAAAACAAAAAAAAGATTATATTAAAAGGGAAGTTTTGACTAGTAAGTCGAGTATCATTTCTTGTTCTCTTAGCAAACCTAATACAGCATGCTACCTTGTTTTGTTACTGAAAAAAAGAAACCGGTTTTGAGAAAGAGCGATCATGACTTTCATAGGTTTTCTGTATTTTATGGTAGTTTTGGTTTGGGTTTGTGTTTCCATTCAAGAAAATCTGTAAGATGTTAGCAAATTTACTTTAAGTTGTAAGGAGTTTCCTGTTATAAAGGGGAAATAGGGAATTCTCTGTATTTGGAAAATTGTTTTTATTGTGTTTGCTTATAATTAGTAAGGCAGACAAGAGTTCAATGGTAAGATTATAAACTACAGTTAACATAAATTTCATCCTTATTTTAAACAGTGCTTTTTATAATTGTTTTACAATTATTTCCAAAAGAAACAAGATACAAAATAAACCTTATGTTTTCCTTGTGGTTGATAATACTTAAAATTTTTATGTTAGTCAATTTAAGCATACTAACTTTTATTGTGTCTTACAGAGAACTTTATCACTTCCTGGAAGATTATTTGTGCTTTGCAGTTTTTTTCATTGTGCTCTTATCATTTTGCAGGGATTTTTGTTTTTAATGGAAAGTCCATTGACTGGCTTGTAAAATATCCCTCTAGAATAGATTTGACTTTGTTTCTGTTCTGCACTCTATGAATAGCATGTGTTCTGGATCACACTTTATATAAATCTTTTCTTCAGGATTTCATCAGTATGAAAATAGGGTGAATTTGAATACCATAACAGAATAAACACCAGGTTGTAGTTTTTATTTATTCCAAAGAACTTTATTATTTTCCTTTCAAGAGCCCCAGGGAAAGAATATTCTTGCTGTGGACAGAATGTATGTATTTTACTTCCAGTGAAATTACCAGCTTTCATCAGTTCTGACTCTGTACAGACTTGTCAGTTTTAACATCTTGCCTCAGATGGTCCGTAGGCCTGTTCTCCCGTCCTTGCCCCACAGACTTTTTTGCCGAGCTTCCTGCTGTTTGGTCCTTGTGTAAATCCCATGGTCCTCCAGGATCTGGGCAAAACAAGTTCGTCCCCTTATTGCTTTCCCTTTCAGTTTCCTCTCCATTGGTGGCATCTATAGATTTTCCTTTGTTTCTTATAAATTCAATTCAGTAAGCTCAAATTCAGCATTGTAGGCAATTTGTAGTAGATGTTACAGTCATTTTTCTGAAAATTTGAAATGAACTTTTCATTTATTTTATAGAACTGACGTCAGGTTAACAAACTTGGACACTTTTGTAATCCTTCATTTGTAATTATTATCATTGTTCTTTCAGGACCTTTTTGGAAATTAAGTTCATAATTTCCAAAAGATTAAAAATAGCATATGCCCACTTTCAAAAGTTAAAAAAAAACAAAATAAGATATTACTGAGTGCTAGCTGCAGGATGAAGATTATTTCTGGTGATGATATCTTGAAGGCAGGTATCAAAATAGAATGGTGGAAGTAGGGAACACTGCATGGCTGGTTGTATATTATTGTCAAGATATTTTATTTCAACTCAAAATGATATTATGTAAAGTTCTGATATTACCACATCTCTTCCACCCTCTGATTGTGGATTTTTTTTAATTTCTACTCCCAAGCAATTTTGAAATGTCTACTATTTTGGGGATTCTAGAGAAAAGTATCTACTTCAAAGTAGTAATGTATGTCTTCAAGTCTTTATGGCAGAAATACCTGGGAATGATGAGATCCATTCAGAGCTTCATTATTTCTTTTGAAGCAGATTCACTGGCTTGGGCAGATATTTCATGGCACTATAGAAAGGTAAACTGGCACAATTGTTGGACAAAGATATCTCACAGAAACTTGGTAAGCAAGGTATATACCATTTGTAGCAATAATGTGAAACTATTTTGAGAAAGGTAAAGAAAAATCTTAATATGATTTCATAGAGAACAAATAACTAACAGGAAAATATTTGTTACTTTCACCTTTTTTTCCAGAGAGAGGAAAAAATAATTGGTGAATATCTGGGAAATTTAGGATCATTAAGTGAGCAGTGAGTACCCTGGAACTGATGGCAAATTAAGATATACTCACTAACTTTCAGAATGTTCTCCCTGCCATCTCCCTGGTCTGAGAATTTTGAAGGATAGATGAGTTATTAGGTGCTTTTTCAAAAATAGCATGTTAATTCCCAGTCAAGATAGTGTGGTCACCTTTCTCCCTGCTCCTTTCTGCTAAGTACAACTCTAAACCCTGGAAATATCACTAAAGCTGACCAAAAGAGAGCTCCCAAAGGTTGTTTTTTTAAAGAAAAACACAAAATTGTTTAGAACCCCAGGATTTGAGGAACAACGTAATGACAGGCATCTTATGTTTTTCCACACAACAAAGAGTGTGACTCAAACTTCACATTTCTTAACACCCAACCTAACAACAAAATGCAGCTCAGATAGGCTCATTCTGCCTCTGGGTGTAATGAGAATCTCTCTGACACCACCTGGCAAGACCAACACCACAGAAGGTTGACCAGGATCTGCACAAACAATAAACAGCCATTGGAAATGCTATCTTGTTAGTTGTATCATCAAATGCTCATTCATTTGGCCATTTCCTCTATTCGATCTCTGGTTTTGACAAATAGATGAATGATTTCACTCTGAGGGAACCCTGTTGTGAAAATTAAGGATGCTTTCTTCTGGAGAATTTATTTTTCGCCTTTGCTTGGAGACAGGATTCACTACTCATTAAAAGCCACTAAAATCTTCAAGTGGCTTGGCTTAATAGTAGTATTTTAGGTTCATCTTTTTTAGCTTTAAATATTAGTCTCAGTATCTCGGTGCTGATGTGGTCACTGGTCAGTTTTAGCATTTATTTAAAAACCCAAGTTCCAAATTATTTTTCTTTCTCTTTATCATAAAATATTAATTCTTTAGAGATTATAAATGCTTTAATCATCATATTTTTTCTAGAATCTATTTGTAGCAACACACCTTCAGAGCAACTGGTCTGATTATCACACAAACCAAAATCCTTAGTAGACTGATGTGGACCCCGGCTTGTGGGGTTTGCAACCTTGTGCATGGGGGAGAGACATTCACACAGACTACCAAGTCCTGCGGAGGAAAAGGGCGAGAAGCTTTGCCCTCAAGGGGAACAAAAAGCTGCGCTCTCCACCATGACAGGCCTTTATTTCTGTATCTGGGCACACTACTTGATGGTCCTCATTTATTATCCCTGGTTGCCTTTTGGTGGTTACCTCTAACAGCAAACAAAGTAGTCAATGCCAATAATCACATCACAGAAGAAGGATATTTGCAAATGAAGACAAAAGTGGTTGAACGTTACACTCATCCTTGGAAGGTTTAGCATGGATTTTAGGAAGTTACTTTGCAGTAAATGTCCGCAATTCAGGATGAGGGAGTTTTTTAACAAAAGCAAGACTCAAAGAGGCCTAGGTACATTGCAGGCCTGATTCCCCACGGGAGAACCTATCCATGGGCATGAGTCCTGTGCATCTCCGAGTGAGAGCTGGGCCCATGCCAAGCAGAATGGTCTCCTGCAGTAGACTTTTTGATTAGTTAATTAATATGTATTGGTAATTCTGCAAGAGCTTATTGGCTGAGAATTACTGGTATATATAGTGAGGGAATTGAAGAATATTTATGGTAAAAATTATGCATTTTGATTAAGCACTTTTCAAGAATTATCCACACTTGTCATTAACCTTAATTGTGTGCATCATCATTTTTTTCCTGAAATTTTATTTGAGATTTTTAAAGGTCATTTTAAAATATGTTAATATACAACTTGATGAGATATTTCAATGTGTGTTCCAGATAATTTATTTAATAGCAACATAAATATTTTGCCATGTAGTTAAAAAATTTAGGTTGTCTTAAATTTAGTAAGAATTAGATGCCAAAATTAAGTGCATACATTTATGGAGGTAACAAATCATTCACTTTAGAACTCTATTAAAATTTTATTTATCCTAAATAAAAGATGTCAGATAAATAGTAGTGCTGCTAATATAGCTCTTTTTGATCTAGATTATTAATGTCCAACATTCAATCTTGGCTTTTATTCATATGAGATATTTTTTGCATGTTCCAGATAATTATTTTTAATACTTAGAAAAGAATTGTTACAGAAAGTAGTAAATATATGTCATCCATTATAATAGCATTAGAAAAAATAAAGCCACAAAACACTTACCAAATATAATTTATATTGGAAATTGTATCATTTGATAATAGACAAATACAAAGTGCACATAAACAATAAATGGAAAAACATCCTAAATCTAAAATTTAATTGAGGAATTTGTAGCTATGGTTTGAACCTAGAACTCTATTGTGATAACTTAGAATGTTGCACTAAATCTTCAACTATATGCTCTAAAATGCAGCAATTTTATAAATTATGGTCTCCTATGTCATGCACATCACAATTCCATTGTAACCCAAAAAAACACTGGTATTTGGGCTGCCTGTCACTACCAAATCCAATAAGCAGTGACAGCCATTGAATCTTTTATGGGTGCTTTATTCAGATGTCCGGCGATCCGAGAAGATGGCAGGTTCATACTCTAACGAACCATCTTCCCCTCTCTTTCCTGGACAGATCTTTTATAAGGGGGTGGGGGAGGACAAACAAGGTACGGTAGGGCTTTGAGATTCAGAAGCTGCAGCATTTCTGTCCTAGGCAGTTAGCTGATTCCAAGGGGGAGGGGTGGTCGTCTGCTCTCCCTGGAACAAAGGTTCAGATGTCCCCAGGCAGTAATCTTCTATCAGTGCCCCAGGAGGTCAGCTGTTTTTCCCAGGAGCCAGGATGGGCCTTATCTGTAGTTTCTGAAACAAAAGCTTTAACATACACATTATTTGCTAGACTTATAACTTTTTACCTTAAGCTAAAATTTTCCAAGTCTTGATTCCATCACCATGAGTGGCTTGTTCTGAGTAAACATTCTTGGAACTCAGAGCAGACAGGAAATCAGGATTCCTGGAGATGGAAATGTAGTACCTTTAATTTTTAAGATTATCAGGGAATTAAAAAATACATAATTTGAAAACTACAAACTAGATGATTTGTAATTCTCACATTCAAATTTGATGATATAATTTGGATCTTGCATTAACCAACAATTAAACTTAAATTTATTTTTAATAAAATCAAGATCAAATCACAACTATGGAAAGGATTATTAATTTGACCATCACAATGGCAAAAAGAAAAAAAAGAAGAAAAAACACTCATTTTTTCTGGCCTATGATGAATATGTAGTACATTCTAAATACAATCTCCCTGGCTTCTGAAAGCCTATAACAGTCCCTCATGATTTAGCATACTTAATTTCTGGAGGTTTAACACAACATTGCATATTATAGCTAAAATGTTAGTTTATTTGGGTTAGGTGCTAATGCCATATATTATTGTTTTTGCACAATTTGTAGATCAATATTTATAAAGTATATAAAAGTGATTTTTCATAGACAATTTATAATTCATTATATATAAATAAGTACAAACAAAACAGCAATTACATTTAATTTTGTTTATTTTTATTTAGAGAAAAGCACACTCATTAAACAACAAAAAAATGATAATTGTTCAGCTTAGGATCTTGCAAATTTGTTGGCTTGATCTGCATAGTACACCACTGTACTCCAGATGGCTTCTGGCATCTCTGCTCTCTCTCCAAATCCTAGTTTCTGTTCTTTTCCAGAGATACAGCTATCCTCACCTATTGGTATAATAAATGTAATATTGTCCTCTGCTTGTTTTGAGAAATGAGAAGGCCTTTATCCTGCTTTGACACAAAAGTATTGCCTCTACTTAACTGTCCTATGTCTTTAAAATAAAGATTAGAATTTTAGAGCTATTTTTAATATTAGCAGTTACTAGCATATATAGTAGTGTACATTATGCTACTATAAAATATCTCAGGATGTTTAACATGTTGAATTGTGTTTTTTTGAAATGAGACTTTAGTAGCACATGTACATATTTAGTGGAGGAGATGTGAGTCATCAGTGGGACTTGGGGAGCTATGATCTAAAAGCTCACCACAGACTTTTCTGCATAGACCACTTAATGATTTCTGGTATAAATAATCCCTAAATGTCTTCTAACTTTGAAACTCAGTGAAATAACTTGGGTTTGCATTAACTGATAACTACAGGTATATTTTTGATATAATGTATAATCAAATTCTAATTTTGTAGAGGATTTTTTAATCTGATTATTCAATATGCTAACAGGCCACAAATATTTCTATGAGATTGTGGCATAAATTTCTAAACTATATTCCATCTTCTATAAAGTGTTTTTATACTTTATATATTTTCTGAACTTTAACACAGGGTTTAGCACATAGTTTTTTTCTAATTGTTTCATATTTCTAAATTTTGTCTTACCAAATAGAAAAAAATTTCATGAGTTTAGGCCCATGTCATACACTAACTTTGATTATTAAGGTTCTAGTGAAAACTAAAAAAGTATATCACTGTAGATAATAGAAGTTGTCTAGTTTAAGAAATAATTTCATCAAGAATAAAAACAGACTAGTCTATATTAATAAAAAATTTAAAGAAGGATTTATCTCAAATATCTGATGTATAGATGTAAAAATGTGTTTGCAACCTTTATGTTATTCTTCACTTTTAAAGATGGATTTGTTCTTAATAGGTTTTGTGTAAATTATAATTAAATAACAATGAGCTAGTGTGAGTCATCAATAGAATTTATCATTTTGTGAACTGGGAAATTTATAAATAATTTTGTCTCATTTGGTAAATTCAGAATTCCATGGTTATTTTATTTTATTTTTGGTATGCCAATGTGTAGGGACCAAAATGAAAAGTTGAACAACTTGTTGCAAGTTTGCATGTGATGTAATTTATAGAATGTTATATATCCAAAAGGCCTTTGCCATTTCCTAATTATCATCATTATTTATTTTATCAATCTATGAGAAGCAAGATTTTCAAGATTTTGGAAAATATATAACGCCATTTGTCTCTCTATGAATTCCATGAGTATTCATGCAAATAACTGGCTATCACTCAAGATTCACATCTCTAAACATTTCTGTGGGAGAATGCCCTGACTACAGTTACCCGAGCTCTTAATCCTTCTTGAAGAGGAAGTTCTTAGCTTTATTATTTTATATGTACTACTCTGTTGTGGATAATCAGAATCAGTGTATAGCATCATTGTTACCATAGTATGTTAAATTAGAAAATTTACTTGTTTCCATTTAATATTTTTATATAACTGTAATACATATTAATAAAATGGCTCATAGCTGCCCAAATGGTCCAAGAGTATATCTTTTTTACACCTTCTACACTTGAATAAAAGCTATCCTATCTCCGGAATGTAAAAATAATATAATATTATTAAAATTATTGGTTCTATTGTGAAATTAATAATTTACAAATTAAGAAATAAGAAAATATAGCCCTCTGTGGTGTGGCTCAGTGAATTGAGGGCCAGTCTGCAAACCAAAGAGTCCCTGGTTAGATTCCCAGTCAGGGCACATGCCTGGTTGTGGCTCAGGTCCCCAGTAGGGTTCGTGTGAGAGGCAACCACACATTAATGTTTCTCTCTCTCACTTTCTCTCTCCTTTCGTCTCTCTCTAAAAATAAATAAATAAAATCTTTAAAAAAGAAATAAGAAAATATAGTTTTAGTTCACTCACTAATGAGAGAGAAATTGAAAATGAATTTTTCTTATTAAATATAATCTTAATTTATTTGTCTTTCATTGGAAACAGGTTTGAAAGAAATCCCATATAAATTGGCTATTTGTTTTTATTTATTGAAATTTAGTTAGTCAATATATGAAATAAATTCTAGAGTGTGAGCAAGTGTTTGAATTACATTAGTTTGTCTTATTAGTTACATTTTTATGTTGCAAGTTGAGAAAGGTGAAGCATTGCCTACCCCTTTTTCCTTAGTGGAAAGTTTTTAGTTTACTTGCATTTTAGAAATTTAATAAATCTAAGTTTTTGAAACATATAAACACCTAAAACTTACTTTTTTCTCTGTTATAGACATTGTAAATTTTGAGCAAATTTCCGTAATCCCAGAGTTACACTTCTAATATTTTAATTGGGAACATTTAGAGAAGTAAATGTGCTATATTATCCTCTGATTGGAGGTTCAGTTAGTCAGAATAATGATGGTCTTTTGGCAAAATTAATTTGAAATGCAACATTGGCATAATATATTAAATGCCAAGCTGTAGAAACAACACCCCAGAAACAGGAGCTGAAGACTCAGGCTTGGCAGGGTCTCTTTGTGCTTAATGTTAAGAACTAGCTTAAAATCTGGTCATAGCAATGTTGGACAAGGAGGGATTCCTCCTTCCCACATGTTCCTTGAGTTCAAAAACATAATGAAGATGTCAAAAAGATTTTTGCAAATTACAGCTCTGGAAAATAAAGTTAATATCTGAATTTGGAAGCCACCAGTAAATAAAAGCTCCAATGCTCACAGAAAGGTTTTTTGAAAACTTTTAGACAGTTACAATCTGAAAAGTGCATGTCTTTATATTCTGATTTTCAGTAATGCTTTACTCTTATCAGGCTTGTTAATTCTTTACTGAAATTAAGAAATAAATTAATTTATAAAGGAAAATACAAGAAAAATTAGTCATAGTTTTAACTGAGTTAACTCGGGCTCTTTACATTTGATTTTTGTCCTTTTAGCCACAGAGTGCTTTTTCTTTTAATTATTAAATGCTTTAAATTGTATCTTCATAAATTCAAACTATACCTACAGCGATGATACTGTTATATGTATAGAGCTCTGTTGTTTGCATCCAACTACCTACAGCATAACTGAGCAGTCTCGCTGCATAAACCGCTCGGTCCAGACACCATGATTCCCTGGAGGACTCTCTGTTTATTCTGTTAGGTGTGTAAGCACTCATTTCTTGGAAGGAATATAATCTTACTAGTGTGGATCTTAAGGATAATGTGGAATTTTAATAACTGTTTTTGCACATGACAATGCTAAGTATTACTGAGTGGAGTTCTGTGGACTCTGATGAGAACAACAGAGATATGTATAACACAGAACCATCACTGTGGGTGTAACCTGAATTTATGAAGACAAAATTAGAGTTGTTTAATAGTTAAAAAAAGAAAAATTACTCTCTGGATATAAGGACAAAAATCAAATATTAAAGGCATGAGTTAATGAAGTATTAATATGATAGTCTCTATACCAAAAAGAAATCAGTTTTTTAAAAAGTATAATTTTAAAATATCAATAATAAAGATTATTATAAATAATAATTTATAAGTATCAATAATAAAGATTATTATAAGAAAAATTTTTAAGATTTTATTTATTTATTTTTAGAGAGGGAAGGGAGGGAGATAGAGAGAGAGAGAGAGAAACATCAATGTGCAGGTGCTGGGGGTTATGGCCTGCAACCCAGGCATGTACCCTGGCTGGGAATCAAACCTGGGACACTTTGGTTCCCAGCCCGCACTCATTCCACTGAGCTACGCCAGCCAGGGCTGAAAATATTTTTATTTATTGAATTTTGAGAGAGAGCGAGAAAGAGAGAGAGAAAGAGAGAAAGAGAAACATCAATTTGTTGTTCCAATAATGCACTTATTGGTTGCTTCAGGTATGTGCCCTGACTGGAGATCAAACCCACAAACGTGGGATATCAGAAGGATGATACAGTACTCAACTGATGATGGTACTCAGCTGAGTACCCAACCAGGGCAAAAACTATATATGTATATTTCATATAGCAATAACTTTCACCTAGATCTTACTATATATTAGTCATCTATCTGCAATATTATTTCTGTTTTAGCCTTCAATAGCTTGCTCTGTTTTTATACATGTATTTTTTAAAATTATATCTGTATGTATTTTTCTTTCCACTAAATTGGGAAAACTAAGATAAAAAATAAAAAATTAAATTGAATACTGAGTAATAATTTTTCTTTTCCTAGATAAATATAGACACATTTTATTTAAAATATATTGTGTTTTAAACCAATGTTTCAGTTTAAAATATTTAAAATTCATTTAACTAGTTAAAAATAATTTTGGATTATAAGAGAAACCTATTTAGGATTTTCTTTAAAAATTAAGCTTAAATATGGGGAGGCTATAAAACCACAAACCATAGTTTCTTAGATTTGGAAATAATTAGAATGTATATAAACTGAACCATCATCTAAAAGATAAAGAAATGTCCTCCTTCAATGAACTAGCACTATTTAGAACAGTTTTAAAAAGCAAAAGAGGCTTTTTATGAGAATGTGTAACAGAGCAAGCTAGTGTCATCATAGTGCAAACTCTGATTATAATTAAGTAAAAAGCAGTATTAAATAAAGAGACCGTATAACACAGGGTAAAAGTTTTGGCTTTGGAGTTTCTACCTCTTTTCAATTTTCCATTTTAGGATAACAATACATTTTATTTTAACTTCAAACATTTTTTTTGTTTTCAATTATAGTTGACATAAAATATTCTATTAGTTTCAGGTATACAATCCAGTGATTAGACATTATATAACTTACTGAGTGATCACCCCAATAATTCTAACATTGTGCATAGTTATTTCAATATTATTGACTCTATTCCCTATACTGTACTTTACATCCCATTCACTATTCTGTAACTACCAACCTGTATTTCTTAATCCCTTCATGTTTTTTATTCATCCCTTCAACCACCTTTCCATCTGGCAACCGTCAAAATATTTTCTATATCGCCCTGGCTGGCGTAGCTCAGTGGATTGAGCACGGGCTGGGAACCAAAGTGTCCCAGGTTTGATTCCCAGCCAGGGTACATGCCTGGGTTGCAGGCCATAACCCCCAGCAACTGCACATTGATGTTTCTCTCTCTCTCTCTCTATCTCCCTCCCTTCCCTCTCTAAAAATAAATAAATAAAATCTTAAAAAATATATTTTCTATATCTATGATCCTGTTTATGTTCCGATTGTCCATTTATGTTGTTTTTTAGGTTCTGCATATAAGTGAAATCATATGGCATTTGTCTTCCTCTGTCTGACTTACTTCACTTAGCACAATACCCTCTAGATCCATCTATGTTGTTGCAGATGGCAAGATTTAATTCCTTTTTATGGCTGAGTCATATTCCATTGAATATATACACTATGTTTTAAAAATTTTTCTATTGTTGTTCAATTACAGTTGCCCCCATTTCCCCCGCATTGCTTTCCCCTACCCAGCCCAATCCCCTTTCCCACATTCAATCTGTTTCTCCCCGTTGTCCTTGTCCATGCGTCCTTTATACATGAGAAGGAAATTGACTTCACCCTTCATCTTCTTTCCATTGTTACTCCCTCTCCTCCCCTCTGGTCATTGTCAGTTTGTTCTTTATTTCCATGTCTCTGATTCTATTTTGCTTGTTTGTTTGTTTTGTTCATTATGTTCCACTTATAGGTGAGATCATATGGCATTTGTCTTTCACCACCTGGCTTATTTCACTTACCATAATGCTCCTCAGCTCCCCATGCTTTTATGAAGGGTAGGACCTCCTTCTTTCTTTCTGTAGTATAGTGTTTCATTGTGTAAATGTACCACAGTTTTTTGATCCATTCATTTACTGATGGGCACTTGGGCTGTGTCAAACACTTAATATTGTAAATAATCCTGCTATGAACATTGGGGTGTATAGCTTCTTTTGACTTTCTGTTTCAGGATTCTTAGGGTACAATCCCAGCAGTGGAATTGCCAGGTCAAAAGGCAGTTCCGTTTTGAGTTTTTTGAGGAAATTCCCTGCTGTTTTCCACAGTGGCTGCACTAGTCTGCATTCCCACCAACAGCAATACTTTATCCATTCATTCATTGATGAACACTTAGGTTGCTTCCATATCTTGGCTGTTGTAAATAATGCTGCAATAAACATATTAATGTATATATATTTTAAATTTAATGTTTTAGGCTTTTTCAGATAAATGCCCAGAAGCAAAATTGCTGGGTCCTTCTTTGTCTGTTGTTTGATAGCCTTTGTTTTAAACTCTATTTTGTTTGGTGTAAGTATTGCTGCCCCCGCATTTGTTTATTTTTTGTTTGTTTCCATTTTATGAATCATCTTTTTTTTAATCCCTATATTTTTGGACTGTGCCTTTCAATCTGTAGACAGCATATATGAGTCTTCTTTTGTTATTCATTTAGCCTGCATATGTCTTTGATTGGAACATTTAATCCATTTTAATTTAAAGTAATTATTGATAGAGATATATTTATTGCCATTTTATTATTCATAAGTTTGATTCTTCTTCTTCTGCAGACCCTTTAACATTTCTTATAATACTCATTTGGTGGTTGATGAACTCCTTTAGCTTTTTCTTGTCTGAAAGCTCTTTATCTCTCCTTCAATTCTAAATGATAGCTTTATTGTGTAATGTTGGTTGTAGGTCCTTGCCTTTCATGACTTTGAATACTTCTTATCAATTCTTTCTGGCCTACAAAGTTTCTGTTGAAAAATAAGCTGAAAGTCTTATGGGAGCTCCCTTGTAGGGTAACTAACTGCTTTTTTCTTGCTGTTTATAAGATTCTCTCTTTGTCTTTAACCTTTATCATTTTAATTATGGTGTGTCTTATGTAAGCTTCTTTGGGTTTATCTTGTTCAGGACTCTCTGTCCTTCCTGGACTTGTATGTATATTTTCTTCACCAGGTTAAGGAGCATTTCCATCATTATTTTTTCACATAGGGTTTTCAGTTACTTGCTCTCTTTTTTTTCCTCCTAGCATCTTCATGATGTGAATGTTGCTCCCCAGATGCTCCTTACATTATCCTCATTTAATTTTTAAAAATTTTTGTTGCTCTGATTGGGTGCCTTTTGCTTCCTTACTTTCTAATTCTTTGATTTGATCCTCTGTTTCACCTACTCCACTATTGATTCTCTAGAATGTATTCTTTATTTTAGTTAATGTATTCTTTATTTCTGACTGTTTCTTTTTTTTTGTTTTCTATCTCCATTTTTATGTTTCCTATCTCTTTGTTGATATTATCACTACATTTATCTACTTCTCCCCTAAGTTCATTGACCATCCTTATAACCAGTGTTTTGGACTCTTCTTCCAGTAGATTGCTTGTCTACATTTTATTTAATTCTTTTACTGGAGTTTTATTCTGTTCTTTCATTTGAGACATGTTTCTTTGTCTCCTCATTTTGACTGCCTTCTTGTGTTTGTTTCTATGTATAAGGTAGAGGTGCTATGCCTTCTGGGCTTGAGAGAATGACCTTATGTAGCAGGAACCTGTAGGTTTCTGTGGCACAGCCTCTCATGTGTAGCTGTACACACCCCCCTTCTCATTGAGCTTTGATTGCTGTTGGTACCTTAAAGGAAGGTATTTATCTTTAGTCTAATTGACTATGAGGACTGGTTATACCACTGTGGAAGATGAGCTGTGCAGAGGCCCACCCCACAAAGCAGAACTTATTTCTGTGGGTGTCTGGTGTTTGCTGAGTTTTCCCCTTGAGTGTGTACTCTGTAGAATAGGTTGGGTGGTTAATTTGACATGGTATGAAGCTGTCTACTGGGTAAGCCAGATCTGGGGCCTGTGTGTAGGTGTAGGCCCAGTTCAGTGCCAACTGTGTCCTGCCAGGAGCCACCAAGCATGAGCTACAAAGTGATCTACAGATGGCTGCTACTTGTATTGGGCTTGGAGGTGCCCAAGAAAGGCCAACCTGTGAACCATGGCCAGCTGCTGCTGGTCCTAGTCACTCAGAGAAAGGGCAGATGCTGCATGTTTGAGATTTTTAAGGAAAATCTGAAACATGAGTCAAGACAGGCTGTTTGTATGGAAAATCCACTGGGAACAGCTTTGGTTGGACCTGAAAGTTGAGTGGGGTGGGGGTCTTAGGAAATTACCTGGGTGGGGCTAACAGTGTTAACCAGGTTGATGGAGACTCAGATATGGTGCTTGCCTGCTGACTTTGTGGGGATTAGGCCCAGAAGAGGGATAATGGCTCTACCAGCACTTCTGTCTGGGAGAAAGCTGCCCTTCTGGCTCTTGCCCCAATGCCAGACAATTCAGTTAGTTCTCCCCTATGTGTCACTGGTACCCTAAGGCTGCCACTCAGAACAAGTGAATCTGAGTATGTCCATGCGCTGGCCCTTTAAGAGGAACACAGGAGACTCCAGCAGCCCTCCATCTCACTTAATCACAATCCCTACTGGTTTTTATATCCAGAAGTTATGGGAACTTTTTCCCAGCACTGGAACCCTGGACTGAGGGGTCTGATGTGAGACTAGGACTACTTGATTCTCAGGAAGATCTCCATAGCTGAGATATCCCTTCTGATTTTTATCTACCACTTGTGGGTATGGAACCAGACTGTTCAGCATCTCTGCCCCTCCTCTCAGTCTCTGTGTGGCTTCTTCTTTATATCTTTAGTTGTAGGACTTCTGTTAAGCTAGATTTCAGGAATTCTGAATGAAGGTTCTTTTATAGTTTAGTTGCAATTTTGATGCGGTTATGAGAGAATGTTAGCACTTCATTTACCTATGCCACCATCTTGGCCAGAACTCCTCAATACTGCATTTTTTAATTGGGTTGTTGAATATATATTAATGTAAGTAAATTAAAGTTTAGCACATATTATGCATTCAATAAATATTGGTTGTTGTTATTTATTATTTCTTAAGCAGCTATGACAAATTGTGAAAGAATAGACAATATCTTTCCTTTTTTGTATTATAGTAAGAGGGAGAGAGGGAAACTGATGATTCATTTTCAGGGAAATATGGTTATCAAGATTTTAATTTTAAAGAAACTGGTACTTAGTAAAGTAGGGCTTAAATATTAGCAAGTACCACCTTATGTCCTTCAGTGAGCAAGCTAATAAGCCAAGCTGCATTGTGCTGGAGTGAAAACAAGATAGGGGAATTTGTACTGTGCTCTCAGGCGGCTTCCAAGGAACTGACTGTTCAAATTGAAAGATCCCATGAATGTTCAAAAAGCACTAATAAGGAGAGGAAGGAAAGCATAAATAAAATTAGACACTACAATTTTCCTAAATCAAGGACATCAACTGGTTTTATTTCACATACCATTCTGATCAATTGGTAGTATCCTTATTGAGTATTACTTTGAAAATACCTCTGAGACTATTTCACATTTTTTAGGAGAGTGCATAGATTTCTATTGTCTGTTACAGGTAAAAAGGAGAAAGGGGATAGTTCCAAATAGCTTGTGAGACACTTTTTATACTAGATTATAGAGTTAAAGAACCTTAGAATTTGAATATTCCCAGACATAATATAGTTCCCCTTTCTTTTATTGTTGGAATCTTCCACATGTTTGAAATATAAGTTACATACACTATTAGATTTTGAGTTTCTTTAGAACAAATACTAGAAAGAATAGGTTGGATTTGCAGGCAAAAAATGAAGTAGCTAATAATGAATATATCTAACAAGCAAAGCTAACCAATAGTGAAAATGCTTCATTTTAAGTAGTACTTCTTCTGAGGAATTTTTCAAGAAGAGACTGGATGACATTACATATATTGTAGATTAAGGGGGGAGCATAGAATAATCTAATTTTAAAATTGAATAACCTCACAATTGTTTGAATATCTGTCTTAACAATATTATGTATGAAATAGACATTTGTTAAAAGTTAATTCCACATTCATAAAATTAAAAATGGAACATGGACTATATTCCTGGATACCCCAAACAATGAAGTTTATGTGATGAAATACTAAAATATGATCTTTAAATATAAAATTATCAAGATGCATTGTAAAAGTATGTTTGAATAGTGTGAAAGTGAAAGCTATGAGTAATTAAAATTAAACAAGTAACTAAATAGATATGGTAATATTTTAAGACATAATTCAAAATAGACAATATTCTTGTATTATAGAATATGAATGATGAGCCTCCTGTATGCAATCCACCACATTTGGAAACTCAGATTTATTCCAGTATTAAGTTTCCTTTTATTCAGCTCAATTGTTCAGACAAAGATTCTCCACAGGAGCAGCTGAGCTATTCAATTGTAGGAGGTAAGGCATATATGATTTCTAGTGAGTCATTTCTATGCTATTTAAAAGATATTCATGTGAGATATTTTACAATGATTGAACATGTATTAGCATGAAATGCTTTTAAATAAGAACTTAAGACAATAGAAATAACATAATATATAATGTAGTTTTATTTCTATTTTATTACCTCATCATTTTTAGGAAATACAAATAATCAGTTCACACTTTGGAGACTAGGTGTTGATCCTCCTGCTCTGACCACCACTCAGAATTTGCAGTATGATGCATTTCAAGGGATTCAGGACCCTCTGACTTTCCAGCTACTTATTGAAGTTACTGATGAATTAGGTGGGAACAAAGCTAGTCAGCTGTCAGCCACCATAACAGCCATAGTTCATGTGTTTCCTTGGACCACAACACAGCCAACTTCTTCCACAGAAACAACTACAACTACAGTAAGTACTTCGTGATGAAATATAATTCTAAAGTAGTCTGAATTAGTCATAAACATAGAAGGTTGGGAACTCTCACAGGAGTTATCCTTATGTTTTGGCAATGAAAGACTTCAATTAAGTAGTTACTTTAATGCATTAAAATTTCTACCATCAAAATAAGGGGAACATATTATAGCTGTTAGTCATTAATTTTGAATCAAGGTAAATATATCAACGTTAATAATTTTTGTAGACTATTTTGCTGGTATTTAGTTTCAATTCTTAGTAATTCTGTTGATTCTCATCATATTATTTAAATGAATACTCATGGAATTTTTGTCATGTATATAGCACCATCTAAGGTTGAAAGACATACAGTCTAACTAGAAGACAAGATATACACTTAGAACAATTTAAATAAATGTAAGACGGTATCAAATGTTAGTGCAATTGTTATTTAACTTTGAGGTTTAAAATAAGATACATTTGTGTTGAGACTGGCAGTAAGTTCTCTATAAAGAGAGAAGGAAAATAATAATGTAGTTCCTTAAAACATATAAAGAAAAGAAATGCTTTGCAGGAAGAAAGCATAGAATTCCCCCTGGGAAGAATATAATATATTCAGTGAAATGTTGAGAAGACAGTGAAGTTGGAGGCTAGATTTGTGTGAGAAAAAATAAAGCTCATGGTAGATATGTAAAACATTTGTGCATGTAACATCCTGAAAATAAAGATGAGATTTCTTGGTGATTACTGAGGGCAGGAAATTGTAATAGTTTCACAGCGTAAAAAGATTGAATCACAATGCCTCACAAATTTTGCTCTTATGGAAATAAAGAGAAAATAAATGATACAATAGCATTATGTGGAATATGCTGTTTGATATAAAAAAGGTAGAGATTAAACATCCAAATAGGTATTTATATCCATGTCCCCACTAACATTATTATGATGTTCTCCATGTAATCAAGCTTATGCAATGAAGGCTGTTTCAATTAAAAGAGCCATTTTATTTCCCTCTCCTCTGCAGTCACCACACTGTTGTCTATATCCATGAGTCTTTTTCCCTTTTTGCTTGATTCTTCCACCCACTAATCTCCTTCACATGCTCAAAAGCTGTCATCCTGCGCTCTTCTATAGATAAATAAATAAATAGCCTTTTGTTAAATAAGTTATAGAAATTTCTTCCCATTGCTTGACTTCACAGTCAAGAAGTTTTACATTAGCTATACAAAATCATCATATTAAAATTTGAATATTTGGAGTCCAAAGAAAACAACTATTTGGACTATAATGTTCTCAAGTTTCTAGCAGAAGGAAATTAATATTGGCCCTGTGGGCTTCCTATTATTTCTCACAAACTTCAGTCCAGAAAAGAAAGTTAAGTGCCCTAAAGTAAGAAAGTGGTAGTTGTGGAAATGAAGTACTAGATTCGAAACACATAAACAATAGAATTCAGCATTTACTGGTTTAAAAATTGTGTACTATAATATATTGTGAGAAAGACAATTTCTCTTAGTATTAGCCATTATTATTAGACTCTAGGTATTATCATTGTTATTAGGCAGATCTTTCCATTGAGAATATTGAATAAGATATAAAAACTTAAAAACATTATTAAGTGGTTAGAATCTACAGCCAGAATTTTTCTTCTAAATACAACTATAAACTCCCATTATAAAACAAAACATTCTTAAAGCCAGATTACTAACAATGTGTGTCTATGAGTTATAAAAAATTATGCCCTGTGGATAAAATACTAAAGTTATTACAAATAAATTCATCATATAATAAATATTATAGGAAACATCATCAGCATGAAATTTACTAAAAATGCAGTTCTTTATTTTTTAACACAATATTCTCCTAGCTTTTGAAAAAAATATATAAGGCGTCCCATAAATTGTAATCTAGTGAAGGCATTCAATAAAGACCTCTGCATATTTTACAACGCCAAGCATGGTACTTGATAAGTAAAAGGACCAATGTCATATGTTATATAAAAGGTATGTGATAGTTCTTAATTGGGGGAAGGGGAATTTATGAACTGTTACAGAATCCAATGAAAGTTACAGCCTCTCTCTTCAGAACAATGTACACATGTATGTGTGCATGCACTTTTACATGCAACATTAGTGCCTTGTAAAACCCATCCCTGGAACCCAGATTAAGAAATCCTGACTTTAAATAAGGATTTGTTACTGGTACTGAATTATAAAATAAAGTAACATAAGCTACTAAAAAAAACTATACAGAAAAATTTCCGTAATATATTCCTTAAATATGTTAACACTTGGCATGCTTTTATAGACATTACAATAAGTAAAATAATACCTTGAGGCTTAGAAGAGAAAATAGGAAAAAAATCCTTTATCTTTAATGTAGAATGACTTTGTCAAAGAAGCTAATAATAAATAAGGCCAACTCTAGACTAAAATAAACAGAATGGTTGTAAATTGTCTCCTAATTAACCTTTGTCTTTGAACCCTTACCTGCCTAGTCAGAGGTTCCTCTCAGGGCAGGTAGAGAAGGAAGAAACGGTCATGTTTCACGGACTGAACTAAACTCCCCCAGTTTAAGTACAGATTGGCTAAAGAGACAATGAGGTAACTGGCTAGACACCATTTCCTGCAAATAAAATCCCTGAAGAATTATGAATCAAAATTCCTGAAACTATCTGCACTCAGCAAATTGAGTTCATAAGAAAAAGCCCAGAATTAATATCCATTTTTTTAAAAAAACAGAAGATAGTGGAAACCATAAATCAGACTAATTTATAACTATGTTTTACCCTGATTTCAACATAAACAGTGCATAGATAAAAGAGTACTAAAGAGAAGGCTTCTATAAATAACTGTGCGATCTTTCCATTGATTCCTCCTGGTAACCCATCCATGTTTAATGATGTGTATTAGCATAATTAAAAGGTTTTTAACCCATCAATGAAGAACTAAAGAGAGGCATTAGATTAATAGAGTGACAAAATTGGAATTTTTTAGTGTCTTTCACTTAATCTGAACTTTGAAGACTAATCCTAAGGACTTTATGGCTCCTTTGAGACATTTGCTGAGAGACAAGGGGTTTTTGTCTTTATACCATGTTTTCTACACTCTTATGCTCCTTGCAGAGGCAGATTACCTTCCCAAGGCTGATTTTGGCTCATCAAAGATCAGTCCTTTACTAGCACATACCTCACAATAATTTGCAATCACATATGTATAAAACTGTTTTCAGCTGATAATTTAGAGCAGTGATATCCTGGAACTGGCTCATTCAGCTAAGAAGAGCCTATTTTTAAATATTCTGAAATTTTGTAAGCTGGTTAAGCCTTTAGTACTTTGAATTTAGTTATGGTGGGGATATTAGTACTATGAAAATTGGTAAATGCTACATTCCAGATTTTTTTTTCTTTTAAGAGTAAGTTTGCTAGCACACTACTGAACCTGTTGATCTTATTCTTTAGTAGACCTGGAAAAATAGAAGAAATTTGAAGCTGGTAAAAAAGAGGTTTAAGAGAGATTAGGTAATGCTTGTGTTTGATAAGCAAAACTTAAGGCACCAAAAGAAAATGAAAGAGCATTTACTTTTCACCCCATACTTCAAACAATAACATAACATTGTAGCTAAACACTTGAATAGGTTAGAGTATCCATGGAAACCACCGGCATTTTCTCTTGACCTGAATCTAACCATGTATATCCAAAATTAATGAAAAAATTAGGGAAATATACTACTTACTGTGAGCTGCGGTTTAACACCCTCTGTGCCTTGTGTGGCTAGAAAATGAAGCTCATTGTGGTATTTTTCCCAACATATCACTCCTGGACTAAATTTCTCTTGTTGTTCTTTGTCTTTTTCTAACATAAATAATGACACTAATGTGGTAATACGGCCACTAATTGATTATTAATGAATACTATAAGCTTTCTTAAGGCATTTTTACTCCTCATAGAAACCTTACTAAGTAGATAGCATTGCTCCAAATAGAAGTTAATTTGCCCATTTTTAAGTGACAGTCATAATTTCAGTCCAGATATGTCTATTTTCAGAGGCCATTTTTGTTCCACTATTTCATTACCGCTGTATTTTTTTTTCAATTTGATTAACCCGTGTACCCTATTACAGAAAAAAAAAAAAAAAGCAAATTCCCTGACACCCAGCATTGTGTGTATTATGGTCTAATAAGCTGACTCCAACTCTGGGAGATCCCATGAATGAGTGGTGTCCACAAGGCCCTGTCCTCAGCGGCCCTGCTCAGCTCTGGTAAACTCATGCCTGTGGCTTCTCCTATGGAGCCCATTCATTTCATATTTGGTCTTCCTCTCATCCTGCAGCCTTCTACTTTTCCTAACATTATTGTTTTTCCCAAAGAACCCTGCTTTTTCATAAGGTACCTGAAGTAGGACGGCTCAGTTTTGTCATTTTTGCCTCCAGTGTTGTTTTAGGCTTAATTCCCTCTAGGCCCCACTTGCTCAATGGTCCAGGAGATCTACAGAGCTCTCCTTCAACACCATACTTCAAATGAATGATTTTTTCCTTCTAGCTTTTACCTTACTTTTGTAAGAAGGATAGAAGAAATATATAATAAATTATATCTTTTTAAATGTAATAATAGGATCATAACAAATTAATCTCTTTTATCTTAATTATTTCTGAGAACAAATCAGTAAAGGGGCATTGATGTAATAGGTTGACAACGATGGCTATAACACTCTTATGGTATGCCAGAAGTGGAGAGGATTTGCAGAGATTAAAGGGAGACACACTTATTTTTATCTGCTGTCACAGAAAATGCAGCACATGTATTTTGAGATATGATGTGTGTATTTACCTAGGTATGAAGCAGCAATAAAAGTTCCCTTGGACCTATGGGGGTACATGGAAATCTTTGCTTTATATTTTGAACAACTCTGATATTCAACCTCTGCCTATAAGCTATGTAATTTTTCTTCTTTAATTGCAAACATGGAAACTAAGTGGCCAAGTCACTCTTCTTTCTTTAGATGTGGCTTGAAAATAAAGTCTCTTGGTGACTTTCAAAACATTTCACTTTTTTCTATGTTGAGATGTAACATAAGTTATGCAACTGTTTGGTCACTTATTTCTATGTGTTTTATGTGTTATGTTTCTATAACTTATAAGAAAACTAGTCCCTTGAATAAATAGTGAGAATTGCATTTTATGTTCATTAATTTCTTGGTCTTTTTGTCCATACAACTCTCAGGAGAAAATAGACATGGGGTAACAGAGGATTTACAGAAGGAACCGCAGTTGACCCTTGAACAACACTAGTTTGAACTGCGCAGGTCCACTTATAAGCGGATTTTTAAATAAATGCAATCAAACTATTTCTTCTTCCTTATGATTTTTTAAATAACATTTTTGTTTCTTTAGCTTACTTTGTTGTAAGAATACAGTATGTAATATACATAACATGTAAAATATATGCTATTTATGTTATTAGTAAGGCTTCTGCTCAACAGTAGTGTATTTGTAGTTAAGTTTTGGGAAGGAAAAAGTTATACATAGATTTTCAACTGCACAGTGTAGCATCAGTATCCCTAACTCCCATGCTGTGCAAGAGTCAACTGTATTTTTAAAAGTGTAGGTAGAGTAAGAAAATCCAGCATGGTGTAACTCTCTGCCTACCACTTCTTAAGCAAATTAAATCCTAGGCAAATAATATATTATTTTCTTTCCTGATTGTACTTGACTATTCTATTACTTAAGTCTTCCTGAGCTACTCAACAGAAGAACTAGGGTTTATTAGTAAAGTAAATAGTGTCTTATGTAATTAAAAAGAAAATTATATTAGTCTCTTGAGTGGTGGCTATATGCTTTAGGAAATAAAACTCATAAATGAACACTCTCCCTTTAGTGAAAAGATAAGATGTGTTTAGTCATGTGTACTAAAATTCTTACATGGAAGTCCTGAGTTTTAAGCTCCTACTGCAGTTTAAAAATGGGTAACATTCTGCTACATGTGAGTTTCTTTATGCAAGAAGAATATTACTGTTTTTAAAAGCTAGTCAAAAGTACAAGTATAAAGCAATACTCAACTTCATGATGTTAATTATCACTATATTATGATTTTCACGTATTTGCACTTTTAAGTACATTGATGTTAGATTTAATGCTACTTCATTTTAAGATAGAATATAATTTTCTTTGGAACTTGTTAGTGTAGCTAGTTTAGTTTAAGAAGTTGTTTATAAACTAGAAACTAATAACATTTAGTATTCTACAAAACGTAAAGTAAGTCACATGGCCTTCAAAAGTAATAAACGGGTAATAAGAGTGAGACAAGTTGATTTTAAAAACTTAGAAAATTTACTTATTAAATTTCCTAATAATGTCTTTTGCTAATTGGCCCTGTCATTCATTCATGGCTGGACAATTAAGTACTTTAAACTTATGTCTTTATACTTTTATTTATTTGTATTTTTTAAAGATTTTATTTATTTATTTTTAGAGAGAGAAGGGAGGAAGATCGAGAGAGAGAAACATCAATGTGCGGTTGCTGGGGGACATGGCCTGCCACCCAGGCATATACCCTGACTGGGAATCAAACCTGCAACACTTTGGCTTGCAGCCCGCGCTCAATCCACTGAGCTATGCCAGCCAGGGCTGTCTTTATACTTTTAAATAATTAACCCATTTTTATCTTCTTTTGTATTTATTTTTATTTGTAGAATATGTGCTGCTTTAATTAGCCTCTTGGAAATGAGAATAAATAAGAAGCTCTAAGAGTAGAATCATAGCAAAAGATAAAAGACAGTTGTTGTTTTCTTTTTTTAATAATAACTTAATGCCCAGAAAACACGTTGACAACATTACTTTTAAAATTCTCACCATACTCATTCATTCATAGTATGGCCTGGGCTTCCAGTGAAAAAGAAGTAGAGTTTTTAAGTGAAAGTTTGAAATGCTATGGCTATAATTTCACATAGATTCTGTCCAAACTGTTTTTACATCGACAATAAGCAACATTCACACCCGACAGAAAGAGTGTGGCCTGGGAACTAAAGCAGCCGTGGTCTGAGGCCCAGGCCTTGCACTTGGTGACTGTGAGCCAGGGCTCAGGTATTTACCGCTTCTGAACCTCAGTTTCTAAAATGTCAACAGGGATTATTAAAAGCTATTTTATAAGCCTCTTCTAGTGCAATGCCCAGAACATAGGAGGTGATTAATAAGTAGTAGTACTATGTTTGTTATTTTATAAATGTTTATCAACTGACTGAAAACACAGAGATTGTTTAAAGATATTAGGCATAAGTCAGGGCTGATATGGTTTATAAGCTTCTTGAAGGGGGGCGGAATTTACCTCTGCAAAATATGTATGTTGGATAAGGGTTATTTGAGGCTGACTATTTTTAGGCAGACACAAGTAAAGTTCTGAAATCAGAGTAAAATGACTCATTGGTAAGAGACATTTCCGTTTATAAAAATCTTCACTTGTAAGGCTGTCTTCCTTTCTGTACCAGGAAGAGGAGGATGGCCCAATCTCTAGAAATTTATCAAATTTATGGAGAAGGCAAAGACCTACATCTGCATAACAACCTAACTCTTGTTTACTGTTTTTTTCCTGATAGCCTCTCATAACTGGGTTTCCCACTCCCAACATCTTCTTTTGCTTTTAGCTGGAGAAGGTATTTAAGACGATAGCTTGGGCCACTTCAAAGAGTTACTCAGATTTCCTGAGTCTCTCCCATGTATCCAGGTGTTATTGGTGTTATTAAACTTATGTTTGTGTTTCTGTTAATTTTTCTTTTACTGTGGGGATGAGTTGGGGGGGGGGGGGTTCTCAGCCAAGAACGTAGAAGGATAGAGAGAAATTATTTTTCTTCCTCTGTACTTTAGTTATTTGCAGTTCCCACTAAGGAAAAAAAAACAGTTTTATCTTTCCTTTATAATGTTAATATTTTGAAAAACACAGTTAATAATACTTATTAATTTCATAGTAAATTTTTGGTGAAGGAGGAACATCAGCACTTCAACTTAAACTTTCAGTGTTTTACTATTAAAAAATACTTATTTTTATAGAAACCTGGTCTATACCTGATGAAGTATTTGAGATAAAATGTGAAGTGACTATTACATAAAGTTGAAACAGAATTTCTTATTGGTGAACTTTTAAAAATTCTTCCTTAATGAGAATTAGTTGAAATAATCCAAAAGTCAGCAGAAGTATATAAATTGCACTCTCCTCGGTTGCAGCCTTGCACAACTGCTGTGACCCGAATACCCAATGATGAAAGATTTTGTGTCAGGGAAGAATGTTATTATTGTCTTTTCTGTAAAATATAACAAGTTAAGTAATTGAGGTTAGAAATCAGGCCAAATTAACTGCAAACAGCTGTAAGAAGCTTCCTACATGAGCAAATAACAGATGGGGAATTCCTTTGTTTTCACTGGTGATTTACCTAAGGGTGAGATAAACGTCTGATGACATACAAAGTCCAGAATCCTGTCAATCTCTAGACATTTATTATATCACTCTTCATGTTCAGTCCAGAGAGGGGCGAATGCTCAACTCTTTGACCATAAGGGCATCTGCATGGGTTCTGCTTAAGCAAGCCAATAAGCAGTAAACAAAAGTCTCAACCTATATTTAAATTTAAAAGGGGAATATTTTGCCCAATAACATATACATCATCTAAAATGATTTCCAGGAATTGTAGGATACAATGATTAAATCAAATCCAATTAGGATACAATGATTAAATTATAATCGAATTATAATTTTCCTTATGAGAAAATAATTTCATTTATACATTAACAAAATTCCTAGCTAGCCCTGAAATTTATGTTTATAAACTTATCTAAAATTAAATTTTGACATTGTTAAACAAAAATGATTCATTCAAATTCAAAGTTTCAGCTACCTTTGTCTATGTTATGAAGGTGAAAAGTGATACTGCAGGAGTTGAAATAACTTTCCCAAAGTCACAGATTAAGTAAGTGGTAGAACCAAGAATACTGGCAAAATAGTACAGAAATGGTTGAGGTTTGGCTAATCTTGTGACCAATGTGGTCAATTGGAGAAAAGAATGAAATAAGATGAAGAGATTGGCAGGGGCCATATCATGCAATTACTTATAAGCCACAATAAGCATATAGACTTATTTCAAATCATTTAATTACATGTCATTATGACAAATGGTATACAGGAAGAGTAAACAAATGTATAGTGGTACAGAAATGTCACAAATTCTGGCTTCGAGAACATGAGAAGTTCCAAGAAGAGATATTTCAATTTTATGTAGACCTTTGATGTACAGAACAAGAAGCAAAGACATTTAGAACTATTGGACATTAGGTAATATAGGTGTGAGGAGACATGATCTGTTTTTGAAGGAATTAAAAACAAGTATGTCTAGAGCCTTTGAGGAGGTCAGTCAGAGGCAAGCCCAGAAAAGTAGGTATTATGTAGAGTGATACAGGTCTAGAGTCAATAATATGAATTCTTCACTTTGTTTTAGACAATACAAAGCCAATTTAGACTACTGGGAAGTAGAAGTGAATAGTTTCAGGATAAAAGTATTCCAGCAGAATGGAGGATAGAATGGGAAGGAGGAGAAGAGACCAGTTAGAACGCTATTGCAAGCAGTAAGGCGAGAGTGAATGTCCTTGCCTTCATGATTAGTATCTATTCAGGGCTGCAAGAAATTTCATAAACAATTAAACATAAGATGATATTGAAGTGAGCTATGGAAACACTGACAGTATCAAATGCTAATCCCCTGACTTTTTTTTTAATTTTTAAAAATTGCTTTGGATTACCAATTTAAAGAGTATGTAATTGAGAGAGCCAAGCTTGCAAATAATGCATGTTCAAATGTTTATTCTATGCATTGTAGATGGATTACTAAGGAGATTAAAACAGTTGTATGGATTGTACAAAGGATGTTGCAAGGATCAAAGGAAATGAGACAGGAAAGCTCTTGTAATAAATGTGCTATGTACATACAAGTCATTAGTATTATATTTAATCCTGCAGAAAAACTTGTTTTTATATAATTCCTAAAAAAATCCCTAATATCTCAATTTGTCTTAGGCTTTGCAATATTAAAACAAATTAGGTGCAGTTTCTTTTTAGTAAAAGTTTTAGATTTTTTTGGCATGTGTGCATAAGAAAGGGAGGAAAAATGGAGAATAAAGAAACCAGGAAATTTACCCTTGTTTGTCAAGCAAACCAAGTACAAGAAGTAAGGATGATTCTTTTCTCCTACCTTTAAATAATTTTCAAACACCTTGAATTGAATCTATACAATTGAATTCTTAGAAAAAAAATTAGAATGACTTTTATGTGATATACTATAAGAATTGTTTTTTTTCCTCAAGATTCTCACAATATCCTCATTTTCTCAGCAGGTAGCATTGTCTACTAGAAAGAGCATGGTCTTTAGAATCCCTCAAATCAGCATGTGTACACCAGTTCTTCCACTTAGTTTCTGTGGAACTTTAGGTAACATAGAAAGGAACCTCCGGGGCCTCGGTCCTCCTTTGTGAATTGGAAGCAGTGAACACCTTTTTTTAGGATTGGCATTAGGGAAAGCTGGAATAAAACAGCTAAAAGCCCAGAGTGGCTGTTAAGTAAATGCTACTCCTACCCTTTTCAGTCTTAAGGGCTTATATTTCCTTTATATAGGGATTCTGATATATACCTCTTGGGATGTAGTAGATGTTCAATAAATATTTCTTGAGAGAGAGAAAGAAAGAAAATGGAAGGAAGGAAGAGAAGAAGAAAAAAAGAGAGAAGGAAGAGAGGAAGAGAGGAAGGAAGGAAGGAAGGAAGGAAGGAAGGAAGGAAGGAAGGAAGGAAGGAAGGAAGGAAGGAAGGAAGGAAGGAAGGAAGGAAGGAAAAGTTTGCTAACTAGCTTAACAGGGTTAGACCTGGGATCTTCTTCTGTTTTTTGTTTGTTTGTTTGTTTGTTTTGTTTGTTTTTAATATTAGTGGCATTCTTCTCAAACATGTTTGGTAGTGATACATTATCTTAATGAGCTGAAAATTGATCTAGGTGATTAAATGTCACAATCAAATTATTATTCCTTTGATCTATTTATCATTTGGAAATGCAGTATATTATTTACTTAAGAAAGCAGGGCCCTGGTATTTCAACTGGCCCTGCTGGAACACAGATTTCTTGCTCTTTCTTTGCCCAGACATGCCCAGGTTGTTCACAAAGGAGGAATGAGGGCCCAGGAGCTTCTTTGCTATGTGACCTCAAGTTCCACAGAGTAAAATAGAATGTTTCATCATATGATACATAATCTCAACAGCAACCAATATTCAACAAAGTAATCAGGATTCCTTTCACTGAATTATATAAGGAGTACTATTTATGTTGCCACCTCTGTTGATTGATCTTTATTTTCAAAGACCTCCCTTTTTCATTTCTGTGAAACTAGCTCCACAATTTCTGTTGCCTTAACCAGCGCACCTAGGGCTGCATGTTCACAAAGTTATCCTATCCTGTGCTGCCATCTCCTGGAGGGCAATGTTGCTAAATCATGGAAATTAAACTACATTGAACCTTCTATTACTTGCTTTTTAAATGGTAACATGTTAGATGGGAATTTACCTGAGGAAAAAAAACCCCTCTGGGACTTTTATAATAGGAAACTCGAAAGGGTAACAACCCATTTTTAAACTAATACTTTGCCTTGTAAACAAGTTACCAATTCATTCAATCTGTCACTTAGCCAACATTCATTGACACATTCTCTGTGCAAGAACAACATAGACTCCATATCTCTATAGTTGAGCAACTAATGATCTTTGTTTAATAGAGGTTTATTTCCAGTAGAAAAATCACAATTTAAAGAAGTAATTGTAATAGATTACTCTAGATATTACAGTAGAAATATGAACAAAGAGATGTGGTAATTTCCATTAAGAAGTCACATAACCAAGCAAACAGGGGCTAGTTCACATGGCACGTTGGTGTGTGACCCAACAATTAGTGTTGAGAGAAACTGTTTTTATGTACTGGGGTGAAATGTTGGCGGGGGGGGGGGGGGTGCTGAGAGCGCTTCTGCTCACAGCTCTGTTCTCCTATGAGACCCAGCACTTCCCTTGCTCCCCAAACGGCTAAAAGCCAAAACCACGCCCAATAGTTCTGCATGTCCTTATCTGTGCTTACTCTGGCCGCACAAGCAGATCTCCATCTTCTCTGGAAAGTATACTTGTGGGCTTCAAAGTTGCCATCGTCTTGCAGCAGCTCTCTCCTTCAGGATCTGGGATGTGTTGTCATCGGCCTCCGGGTTATAGTCAATGAAAGCTTGTGCCACGTTGCACTGGATCATGGTGAAGTCCAAGAAAGGCACAAGTCCCAAGAGTCCAGATAGAGCCCTGGTCTGTGAGGCAGCAGGTCAGCATCTGGCAAGATAGGGTCCTTGGTGGCTTCAGAGTCAGCTAGCAGGCATGAGCAGAGCAGCTGCGGGCTGTTCTCTCCCTCACTACACCAGGCCACATGGCTGCACCCTGACTATAAACTGCCCAGCTTGCTACGTCATTGCTCCTTCTCCTCTACACTCTCTCTGCCAGCATGGCTCCTCTCTCACTGCCAGCAGCATGTGTGAATCTCCTTCACTTCTGACCAGCATAGCTGCTGCCTACTCTCTCAGCCCTCATGGTGAATCACCTCTCTCCCTCCCTCTCTCTCCCTCTCTCTCTCTCTCCCTCTCTCTCCCTCTCTCTCTCTCTCTCTCTCTCTCTTTGTTTAAATCCTGACGCAGAACTTCTTACAGGGCCTCCTATGAGGTTCCTCCCACAATGAGCTGCATTTGCCACTTTTCAGTATCTTCTACCTTCTCTCGGCTGCCATCTCTATCAGGACAAGTGGGACTCAGGGACACAAGGACCTCTGCCTTCTTGTCTCTGACGCAGATGTTATACAAACCTCCCCCCTCCCCCCACGCTGCTATATCACAAGAGTCACCATATTCTGAAAGTTACATACACACAATTTGCACCAGGGCGGTAGCACAGCTGTCCTTCAAGAAAGACATGGCTATCCACTTGCCATTGTAATGCAAAGTATCTTAATTGCTGTATCTCAGCAATTAAGTCAGGTGTCTTGGAAAATCACCGAGGATGAGTTTCACTCATCACTGATGAGTGAACAAGTGTTCACCAGAAGTTCCCCATGGCAGGAAGGGTGACTCTGGCCAGAGGAAATATATGAACAAAGACATGTGCTTCTAGAGAAAGAAATTTGTTTTTGATGGCAGAAGGAGTTGTTAGTTTATTATGCCTTGTAATTTGCTATAACTGTGCTTTGTTATGGTTTAGGTAAGAATCAGATGATAAACTTATTTTAATAATATAAAAAGAAACAAAGTGAAATGTATAAAACACTACTCAGCCCCAACTGTTCATAATTTTGTTAATAGACTGCTATTAATACTTAATAAATATTTATTATATTTCTCAGATCACGACTTCTGTCTTAATAAAGATTTCTTATTATTGGAGCCCTGATAATTGGATTCCTGCAGTGTTAACTCTCACTGGAGTCCTTTTTGTGATGTGTCTCTATGCTGTTGCATGGTGCCTCTTCAAAGAGTAAGATTTGAATTACTGCTTTTATTTGAATTCATTCATTGTTTATGAAGTCTCTCAAGAATGCCTTTAAAAAGCCCATGGTGGAAAGGGAGAGAGAGATTAGTAAAATGTATTGAGCATTTATTACTTCTCTGCTTTATAGATGTTGTCTTTGCCGATAATCACAACAAAACTGAGAGATAACAGCATCATTGTTTTAGATTTGGGCACAGCATGTTAACCACAATCTTCTGGTTCTAAAGCTGATGCTCTTTGCCTAGTGGTCAATCAAATGGTTCAGGCTAAAAACTGTTTATCTGAAAAATACAATAAAGTAAGAAAGTGGGTTTAGAAATCTGTGCTGAATCTATTTCCCACTAAAGTCTAGGAGGGATTCTGATCGGCTGTCATAGGCCATGGGAGGGCATGTGATGTGGGGTGTGCTACTGCCAAGAGGAGAAGGTAAGAATTCTATAAATGCCACAACACAATGTCTGTTCAACTAGAGACTTCTTCCTGGGTATCCCAAAATCATGTACCATATTCACAAGTTTTTTTTTTCCTGAATTCAGAAACGACAGAGTAATATGAAATATCTTAAGCATATAAGAATCTGATATTTTATTATGAAAATTTTACTGCAGTGGTTTAAAGATCTTATTTTCAGTTTCATATACAAAATAAATATTTATAATTGGCATTATGTTTAGGTTAGGTTTTATTATTTGTGTGTGTCTGTAGTGTTTCTTAAATGGGAAACTTAATGCTAATTGATTAATGCCAAAGCAGGGAATTGATTTTGATAATTTTGACAATTGTGATGAAAAAAATAAGCACTTAGTTTCTTTTTTCAAACTCTGTTTCTATTTTCTTTTTGTTCCTTTATCTATAGTGCTCCTTCCTGTTCTAGGTTCTTTCCCCACTGCCACGAGCACCAGCGGAACCCACCAACTCTTACTGCCAAAGAGCCTGGGCAGGGACCAAGGTAGAAACCATCGTGATGCTTTACAGAACAAATCTCTAGTCTTTAAGATTAGGGTCCTTAACATTTATTATTTATGCTTATATGCACTAAAATATATTTTTGTATTAGAGATTAAAACAAAAATTGCCATTATTTCTACAATGTTTTTGTAGGCATGGAAACTTTCTGAATAGTGACCAAAAACCAAACACAAAGCCAAACTTGCTGCATGGAAATCATCAGGTGAGGACAAAGGGAAACATCATTTCATAGGTGTTACAATACTGACTCTTTTATTTTTGTAACATACAGACAATAAAAAGTATTTCAGATAAATTATAGTGAATGATAACTCATAAAGACAATTAAAAGGATTTATGCATATCAGTTGAATGTGAAAATGAAAATTGAAGGGAAAATAGCTAATGTTCGACTTTAAGTGATTGGCATTGATGATACCAGTGATGAGGAAAACAGGATTCTAAGTCTGATATACCTGTAAAAGCATAAATCGATTGTGTGTACTGGTGAAATGGCATTCAGATATCTGTTGCTCTTTATTTTTTCCTCTTAATGTCTGGGGAAAAAAGTGAAATTAGGTTACATAGGTAATAGAGTCTAAGGATACCACTGATGTCCTTTATCCTTATACCACTTAGGTATTCAACAATTTATACTACACGACAAATTCTGTTATAGTTTTTTCTATTACAATATTCATTGAGTTATATTTTATTTAAAATTGGAGTTAAATATTAAAACCAAAGCACAGCCTGGCTGGCTCAGTAGATTGAGTGCTGACCTGCGAACCAAAAGTTTGATTCCCAGTCAGGGCACATGCCTGCACTTGCTGGGCCAGGTCCCCAGCAGGGGACGTGTGAGAGGCAACCTCATATTGATGTTTCTCTCCCTTTCTTTCACCCTTCCCCTCTCTCTAAAAATAAACAAATAAATAAAATCTTTAAAAAAAGAAACAAAGCACAATATTATACTGAATTATAGAACTAATTTTATGTAAAACTATATCGGGCTCAATGTTTTTGGATAGGTAAGATAGTCTCTTATCAATACCAAGAAAAAAAATTTAAAGGAGCATAAAACATGGTCTCCACTCATTGAGAACCCATATTCCAGCTGGAAAAAGTAAAATATTAGAGGACAATGTAAGATAGTTTATTAATTTTTACCAATATGCCTAGCTCCATAGGAATTCCAAGAATAGGAAGGCCCTTATGAACTAGACCCATCAGAGGAAACTGTAAAAGAATTACTACTGGGGTTCATATGAAGAACATGTGTCTTTTTATAGGTGGAGAACAGTGGCAAAGAGGTTTCAGTCTTGAGATTAAGCATGGTGTACAACTCCAGCTCTTTCCACAAGTTCCTGCCCACCTGGAGCAGCTCTCCCTTCTTCTTTGCCTTTCTGATACTTAGGAACTGAACTCAGAGCCACCCTGTCCTGTTCCACTCTGTAGTCACAGTTGGCTGCACTACAGAAACCTACACGTACTCCATCACTGCTTTTATGACACCATACTATAATATTTGTGCCAGTCTCCCTCTCCATGTTATTCCTTTTACCTTTGTGCAATAATATATATATACATACTTTTTTTTTTTACCTCAAACAATGGTTCTGTGGAGGTTATTTTTGAAAATACCTCCCAGTACCTGGGAGCCTAGCAATGCCTTGTGACCTGTTCTCCATTTCTTCCTCTTCTACCATGTTCCCTTCCTTCTTCACAAGTTGCTGCCCTTTGAGGTATCACTACTTTTAATAGGAAACACTGTTATTCATTAAAGACTTTGATTTCTGGCTCACAGGGTTGTATTCCATCACTTTTCTTGGTATATTTCACAATATATTGAATCTTCACCAAAGTGATCCACCAAAAGCACATCTTATCAGTGCTTCTAACTCTGCTGGCCCTACTCTTGTCCTCACTCCCAGTCCTACTGCCATCTGCTGTGTGACTGAACTTAAGCATCAGCATGTCTCTGTTGAAAATCTGAGATGGCTCAGATTTATGACCATCCTTCAAACAGTAGCTCGATTATGTCCCTAATAAATTCACATGATCACTTTCAGTGATGACAATTTCAAGGTTTCCTATTTCTCAAATCTCCAATATTTCCACCTCCTCTAATTCAGAACTGTGATATCTAACCACAGTTCATAAAACAAGAGAAGTATACTTTAAAATTCCCTCAGACTCCCAGAATCAAATCCACAAACCTGCCTGCACCTGTACCATATGGCCTGACCTTCCCGAGTCCAGAGCAGGGCACCTGCTCCAATTAAAGCTATCCTTTCAGTTATACTTTGGGTTCCTTTCTCTCTCTGGTATTCTCTTAGGAAAAATGCTTTCTCTCCTTTATCATCCACATTGCCTGACACGCTTATACTATTCTAATTTCAAAGTGCCTCCCTTGACCCCATTTTCCTCTTTAGTAGCTACTCCATTTCTATTCTTCCTTTTTCATAATAACACCTTTAAAAGAGTTACCTAGCCTGGCTATATACAGTTCCTTGCCTCCAAATATCTACTCACTCATTCCAAACAGAAGTTGTTCTGTAGCATTCCATTGAATAACCCTCTAATGACCCACTACTGAGGGGAGATATGCCCTAATTCTGATTGCTCTAAATGCATTGTTTGGAAGTTAATACAACAGTCCTTGTGCATATTATTGCTAGTTGCCCTGGAGACATAGTGTAATAGTGACCAGTGTCTTGGATATGCCTAAGTAAAGCTTTAATATCAACAAGTAAATTTCTATGAAACTATAAGGAAGCTTTCAATATGTTATAAATATTTATCTAATACATGAGCAATAGGATTAAATGAGATAATCATTTTAATCAATGTCAAATTTCTTGTTTTATAAAATGACTCTACTAAAGTGAGTATGAACTACAAAATAATAATCCCATTAGAACTGATAAGGTTATTGATAATGCCAACATCTATGTTTAGAAATACAAATTTAAAACAGAATAATAATTGTAAATTATCTTCTAGCCATCAAGAGTTTATGATGGACGTGCAATTGACCCTGGTAAGAAAGGAATACAATATTAATGTTTCTATGCCTAAAATTGTTCTAAAAGCATGGAAAAGACTCCACAATACCAATAAGAAGCATTATGGAGTGATTAATTATGTGCTGTCAGATTTTAATTATGTAACTATGCTTAAATTAAGAAAATTTTAAATGCTTATTTTTGTTTAAAGGTCCAAGTACATTATAATAATAAATTGTTCTACTATTAAAAATTATTATTCAACTTTTCTTTATCACAATGATTCATGAATTTTTGAGATACTTTTTCTTGAAAACTATATTTTGAAAATTCACAAACCTTATCCCAAGTAGATTTAAATGCCCCCATTAATCTCCATTACTACCTAAATAGCCACAATTAATCACTTTTTGCCCACCAAAGCAATACTTAATGCTCCTAATTGGTCTCACTGTTTTTAACCTGCATTTGCTTCAACAATTTCAAAGTCTGCCTCCATGGCTGTTATATAACAACATAAAATATGGACCATGCTATGTGAGTATATACTAAGTGCTAGATAGGCCTGGTGTGACAAAAAATATTTATGTGCAAATGTCGTGAAACCATGAGAAAGAAGGTAATATTATTATTCCAATTTTAACCTATAAGGAAACAGAGATGTGGGGCCAACAGCACATTGCCAAAATTCCAGATCCTTAGCTAATGAAAATAATCATGATCTTCACTCTCCTTAGACGTATACAATCCCAAATATACTCTGTTAATTCTGGGGCTATAACACAACTTGTACATCTCACTAGTGTGTCACAGTGTGTCATGCCTTTTTCTTGTGCATAGAACTCCATTGCATGAATTCTGTTTATGCTGCCTTTCTGTTTCATTCCCTTCTGATCTTCTTCACTGTTCTTCAGTGACCAACTCCTATTTGTAAAGCAGTACAGCTCAGACATCACAGTCCCTGGATTACCTTCCTTCGGGCACAGAGCCACTGTACTCTTAACACACCACCATATATAATATTTTTGGTTTATTCTTTTTACTGTAAACTTCTCGGAAGATTGTTAGAAACATTAACTGAGTGTTTATCTCTAGTGTCAACCAAATACTAGGCACTCAAGTCATGTTTGTGTAACAGGCAATTCGGGTGTGGTAAGCTGTAAGGTAAATATCATGTTATAAAGAATTAATGACTTAATGGAAACTGGTAAGTGGATATAAACTGCTCTTCCCAGAGATTTTTCTGGCAGCAGAAAAGAAAGTCACAAGGTAGTAAAACAATATGAATAATTTCAAGTAATAATCATAAAATATTTCTTGTTCTGGAATATGATAGGATTGTGTATATGTTTATCTCTCTTGTTTGTGTGTGTGTATATACATATATATCATGTGTACAAAATGGTAAGCTAATGGTAAGGGAAAATCTTGCTGAATTAAAGATGAGTGAATAATAATGTATGGTTCAGGTATTAAAGACATAGAAGAAAGAATGTGGGTCATAGAGCTAAACCATGAGCTAAATTGGGGTCATAGCTTCGTTTAATTTCCATCTAATCTTGGAGAAACCACTTAGTCCCTCTGAGCCTTAGTTTCCATGTCTGTAAATAAAGAGCTACCATTCTTATAGAAAAATGCTGAAGCTTCTGTGCTTCTCACAAAAGTTCTTGTTAACTAGGAATGTTAAAAGCCTAGTTGCCCCTTGGGTAATATTCTACCATGCAGCCAGGACTGAGAAGCACTGTTCTACACAGAGGAGTTGACACTATTATCACCTTTCTTGTTCAAATGCTGATGGTTGGCTTATGGTTGGAGTAGGTGGACCCCTTCTTAAGGTACAAATGAGGAGAACTCTAGAATGTGAAGGTAAAAGATGTGAAGCAGGACCTAATAGGTAAGGATGAGACTAAAAGACCCAGTGGCCTGTGTGAGTTTTTTGTTCCTTGCAATTGAAATGAGGCATCCAAAAGTTGGTATGTAGGTATAGAGAAACATTACATTGGCTGAGTTTGGAATAAAATAGAAATAAAACAAAAAACCAAAACACATTAAGTATATATACTACTAAGTATATATATTACTTAACTTATTATGCATGATATAATTTAAATATAACATGTATAATACAAAATGTTATTTTTTTATCCTCACCCAAGGACATTTTTTCATTGCTTTTAGAGAGAAAAGGGGGAGGGTGGAGGGAGAGAGAGACATCAATGTATGAAAAACACTGATTGGCTGCCTTCTCACATGTGACCCAACAGGAGATGAAACCCACAATCTGGGTATGTGCCCTGATCAGGAATCGAACCTGTGACCTTTTGGTCTATGGGACAATGCTCCAACCAAACTGAACCATAACAGCCAAGACCAAAATGTCATTTTAATTTTAAATTTCACATGTTGCCAAGAAGAAATATAAATAGGTATCATATGCTACAGAAAATTTATCAAAATGACAACCTCATATCTCCACTAAAAATTCATTAAGTATATTCAGAAGCAATGTTTTCTTAGGTTGCCTAACCATGATAATTACCTAAGATACTTGTTAACTAATAGAGTTCTTGGACCCACCTCACCAAAGTAAATATCTTCAGAAAGATAGGCTTGGAAATATGTACTTCTAACAAGTCTTTTAAATTATTGTAGTTGATAAATACCAACCTGAATTACTGTCTAGGTTCTTGATTAATGAACCACCTAATTAGTATAACACATGATGTTACCATTAGAACATACAAACTCACCTTAAGCTCAATTTAAAAAGTAAACAATATGGTTTCCTTTGATGTGCTTAAGTAATATGTGACCATGATAAGAACAAAGTAGTACATAAGAGCTTATAATGAAGAGCAGCTGTCTTCTGCCTCATCCCATGGCACCCACCCTTTAGCTTCGTCTCAGTTTCCAAACTCTTATTTGATTCTAATAATTTGATTCTAAAAGTCAATAAATAACAAGCAATGTTATATTGTGAGTGTAGCAACGCTCCTCACTAAGGAAGCAAATAATGCAAGGCCATTATCTTATTTGCCACATTTGGGCTCTCCCAACCTTTCTTATTGTACTTCTGTATGGGAAAACAAATCGTGAGCCACAACTGCGATGCTTGTGTTTCATATACATCACATGGAGGTGTTTGTGTGTGAAGCACTGTACTACTATACTGCATGTATAAAAACCTGACAACTATGATTGGAAAAGTGAGAAAAATAAAAATAAAGAAATCTGACACACTGCCTATGGCCATTGGGTTGCCTGGTGCATGTCCTATCCTGTGTGCCCCCGGCCTTCACAGCCATCGCTCTCCAGACCCAAGGCTATGGCTCCATGTGCTGCATGAACGGGGATTGTTATAATTAAGGTTAAGTCACTCTTTTCAATACTTTCTATCCATTTCTATAATTATGGCATATTTTACTGTGCTTCATATTTGAGATGAGACTTTATTTAATTATTTTGGGTTTTCTAGGGATTCTAGTTGACTTCTGTTTTCTTATTTATCAAAAATAACATGCTTTACTAGTTTCTCAAATTAATGTTATTTCTACATATGCCTGTTATAGAGAACCCAACTTTAATATGGCTCTCCTTTTCCCCCAAACACTTCCCTCATAGAAATTTCCATCTATCTCTTCTATAAAATATGGAATAAATGTTATAATAAGACTGTTTCCATTCTTACAAATTTCCTCCACTCTACATTTGACCTACAATCATACCATCCCCCTAAGGACTGATGGTAATGGTTATGTTTCACGTGTACATGTGTGTGTGTATCAAACAAGAGCATTCTTGCATGCTTCTTCACAGCTGATACTGTGCAGTGATTGCTCTCAATGTGTGCCAACATCCATACTGTATTTTCTTCAGTTAAAAAAGACCCACTTCTCTCTGTATTCATTAACCAAGGTCTCTCCCATTGTTTCTCATCTTTGTGAATAGTTGTGACCTGTTGGGAACTGCCCTGCCTGGCTTCAGAGACTGTAACCCCTCTGTGGCTAAGGCTGAGTAGAAAGACCTTGGTACAATAAGCCGCTTAGGAGACAAAGGTTATCTTCCTTGTAGGGGGACTGCCTATGCTCCCTTTCTCTTCACCTTGCTTGGCCCGAGGCAGATGACTGGTTAACAAATGATGGGTAAGATTCCTCAAAGGAGGTGTTACAGAACAAACAAGGGGGGGCCCTGGGATGATATACTATTATTGAAAGAAGGCCCCAGGTCCGTTATGTCCGCCGCCAGACGAAAGACGTCTCTCAATGTCAGAGATTCGTGAAAAGGAAAGGAAATGTTTATTTAATGCTATACAAACTTCAAGTAGTGACCTAATGCCTTTATCAAAAATCCTAAAGTCCCTAAAAACACCCACAAACCGACACAGTCCTTCCTTCCTTCCCCCTTTGCCCAGTCCAGAGTACCGTATCTCAGGAAAGGAAATAGAAGTCCATGGCTCAGGCAGTCCTCTGGTTCTTCCCAGTTAGTACTCCGTCTCAACTGGGAGACCTCCCTGCATTCCCAGCACCCTCAGCTGAGTCACCAGGATCTCTGCTAAAACCAGGTGGTGGTTCCCCCTTCTAAAGCTGCGGGGGGGGGGGGTCCCCAGTCTGGCAAGGGCACATGGTCCTCTCTCCCAGGGCCACGGGAAGGGAGAGTCCCCACTTTGTCAAGGCCGCGTGTGGTTCTCCTCTCTCAGGGCTGTGATCCTCTCTGCACTTCCACAGCTGTATGGTTCTCCCCTCAAGGCTGCACATGGTTCTCCTTCTCAGGGCTGTGCATGGCTCTCCCCCTACACTCGGCTTCACATGCCAGAACTCATATCCTTCCAGCTTTACTGGGCTGCCGTCATGAGTCTGGGCAGGTGTGGCCCCATGTCATGGAGCCAATCATCTCCAAGCTCCCACGCAGGCGCTGTAACTCGGGGGACCTGCCCCCCAGTTACGTCTTGGTGGGGAAGTTACTTCCATTCCCCTGGCTCAAAGCATGGCCACAGCTATTTAACGTATCTAAGCAACCAGCCAAACTGCAAGGCTGTTGCTATGCAAAACAGCTCTCAATGGTCCTGCTCCATTTGTCCCTTCCCCCAACCCACACCCTGGGGGTGGTGGGGGGCGGGTAGAAACATCTTAAAATCTCCTGGACACCTTAAGTTCTGGACCCCACTTCAAATGTCCATTTGAGGTCCCCCCTTTTGGCTGCACCCTGTAACAGAGGGATGACCTAAAACAAGCATGGTTATGAAGTGGCCCTCAGGGAAGGACTTGAGGGCCTATAGAAAAAGGGGGTGATGGATCCTCACCCCTCAGTTTTAATGTAGCCTGAGTCCTCATCCTGTCTGCCAGAAGTCTCCTAATCTCTGGACTGCCTTACTTCCCCTGCCTGACTTGAGCCTGAAACAATGCCTTAAGCCTGAAACAATGCCAGAAGTGGGTGCAGCCCTGTTCTGAAAAGGGTGGGACCCCTGGGTGGGTGATTAGGCCTAAGAAAGAATGCATAAAATCCTATGAAAACCACTTTGCTAATACCCTCAATTTAAATAAGGGTCCAAGCATGAAGTGAGTTTGTTCCCCAAAGTTTTATCGCCCTTTAACTATTTGACACTCACTCTAAATAAGCCCTCAGAGTTCTTTGAATGCTATGCATTGTTTAATCATTTCTGCCTGACAATAAGGGATGAGCCTTAAGTATACACCTTGTATTCCTATGCAAATTAAACCCAATAAAAGCCCATTGAGGAACACGTTTCTGGTCCTTCTCCTTTTAGAGACTGGCCACCTTTCATCCCCAAGCAGATCATGTCTGGATAGACATATTCTCATCCGTGGTGGATGGTGGGATCTGCAGGCAAAGCTCCCCCACAGTGACCTTCATGTTAAATAAAAATAGTAAAAGTACACGTTAGTATACAAAACTTGCTATTAAAATGTATCATTTTACTCCTATTTCAAGAGATTGGAAGAAAAGAGATTCCCAATGTTAAATGCCAGAGATAAATCTACATAAAAATTGAGCCACCACACCTCCATATAATGTTCATTCAATGAGTTCCACCAACTCCAGGAACGCACCTCACATTTTCAATGTTAACTGCCTTCTCAATGTGGATCTATTATTCTTGACTCCCTTTCTGCCTCTAACCATTCTGATGTTTAATTAATTTCTTCATTAAGGGTGTACGTGAGTTGAACTATTCAAGTCTTGCAGATCAGTAACTGCACATGATGATATGCACATAAGATGAAAGAATTTCCCTTCAATCAGCAGTTGACAAAAATTCCTAGACTACTGAGCATTTTTTGAATGTGCTAGGCATATGTCTAAAATCATTTAATTGTCACATCCATTGTAGGAGGTAGGTACTATATTTACCAGTCTCATTTTGCATATAAGAAAATGAGGCAGAGGAGGTCAAGTAACTGGTGTAATGTTAGGTGGCTGGTAAATGATGGAAACGGGATACAAATCCCAGTGGTTTGGCTACAGAGCCTTCAATCCCAGTCTCTTGGAGATGCTTTCAATAAATACTTGAATGAATAAGTGAAGGAGGATTAGGCTACTTTAAATGATTCAATGTTATTTGGGTGTTTCTGTGTGTATCTATTATATGTATATTTTGTATTGCGTTGAAGATTTCACTTTTCTAATCTTTCAAACAGTTGTTAGTGGAAGTTGAGAGAATTCAACAAGATGAGCTAAGCACTCAAGGTCACAGGGTGACTGTTAGGCTCATTAGGAGGCAGTCAAGAAAATTCATGAGTAGAGTGGAGATATATATTCAGTGTATATCTCTTATGATGTTTTAAGGGAGATGAGTTTATTAATCTGAAGTCCTCTACCTCCTCTTCTTGTTCATGTTATAAAGAAATTGAGATACTGTTAATTATTGTTGATTCTGACTTCTACCAGTAATCTGTCTTTTTTTACCAGAATCAATAACAAAACCAGAATCAAGATTTTTTGAAATGTATATACAGTGGCTGAGCCAATTATTAAAATTAAAGTTTCTCCCTGAAATACTATTATAGTAAAATATTTCCCATTGTATTATATTTTATTTGTCAAATTATACCTCCAGTAGTTAACGGTCATTCAAATTATTATAAATATTTTAATAAAGTATTTTTTTCTTCTTTTTCTTCAGTGACAGGAATGGAATATCTATTCAACAGTCAGACTGGTGAAGTCAAGATGTTGAGTAGTTAAGAAAAGAAAGTGATTCTGGAGGAAGACATTTGACTTTAACCAGAATAAAGGTCACCATATCTTCATGTCACTTACTATATCTGAAAAGGTCTTTTACAAATACAGCTTTTAACAATAAAACAGTACCATCTTCTTTTTTTTTCAGAATAAAAGGATACTTTCGTGTAACCTGTCACATATTTTCTTTTTTTAAAAATTTGATCTTTATTGTATTTTTTCCCTTATCATTTAGTCCCCTTATACTTTCTCCCCCTGCAGCCACCACACTGTTGTCCATGACCATGAGTCCTTTTTCCTTTTTGCTCTATCCCTCCACCTCCATAGCTGTCATCTTGTTCTTTATCAATGAGTCTGTCTCTGCTTTGCTTTTTAGTTCAGTTTGTTCATTAGATTCCACATATGAGTGAAATCATATGCTATTTGTTTTTCTCTGACTGGCTTATTTCACTTAGCATAATGTTCTCCAGGTCCATCCATTCTGTTGCAAAAGATAACACTTTCTTCTTTTTTATAGCTGAATGGAATTCCATTGTGTAAATACCCCATAGTCGTTTTATCCACTCATCTACTGATAGACACTTGGGCTGCTTCTATATCTTGGTGATTGTAATGAACATAAGGCTGCAATGAACATAAGGGTGCTTATGTTCTTTTGAATTAGTGTTTTGGGTTCTTTTGGATATATTCCCAAAAGTGGGACTGCTGGGTCAAAAGGCAGATCCATTTTTAATTTTTTGAGGTATCTCCACAGTGCTGTCCATGGTGGTGGCACCAGTCTGCATAGGTCTGACTTTTACTGCTGCTATTCTGCTAAGGATTACTTGCTATAGAGATATTTGTTTTTAGTTAAAAAATTTACAATGATAAACTAATCACCAATAGAAAAATAAATTGAGGATTCTAATTGTGCAGTTCAAACTGTATTTGCATTTCAATAATTAACATTAAATTAAGACATTTAAAAATAACACATTTATGTAAAATAATGTATAAATTAAAAGACTGCAATATAATTAAATAAGACTGAATTCTTTATCAGAATACTCAGAAACTGGATTTAATTCTCTTTTCAAAAGACAAGATGAACTCTCTAAGTGGTAAACTATTTCATACCTTTTTAATGATGACCTTGTTTAATAAGTTTTGAGAATATACCATATCCTTACCTAATTCCAATATCCTAACATACCTCAAAAGCTTTAGAGTTCTACTTGAAAAGTAGAGAGTAGCAATATTGAGATAAGAAAAGCAAATTTGCAGTTGCTGAGATTTTTCCTAGGTGTACATTCTAAGTCAGATAGTGTCTTGGGTCAGGTTCCCTGAAAAAACAATTATCAGGCAGCGATTTGCTTGCAGGAGTGCCTTGGGAACCAACATCTAAGGCTGTGAGAGAAGAATTGGGCAGAAGTAGATCTGTGATACAGTAGTTGCAACAGAGGAGCCATCTGAGCTTCTAGCTTGGAGTGAGAGGAACCCAAAATACACAGTGAGGAAGGGAAATTTGAAATAACAGTTGCTGCCTTCAGACCCACTGCAACAGTGGAAGTCCCTTTTCTGCTTGCATTCATGTGCTAAGCCAGCTCATCACTGAAACAAACTCAGCCTTTGTCTTGTTCCAACACCTGGGGTATACTGTTTGCACTTGATCTGTCTGATAGAATCCAGTCATGAGAGGCAGCTATAACTGCATGGTGATATAGTGTTCCATGGTCAGACAGTTTATTTCTACTCCATCAGAAGCTGGTTTTGTTTGTTTGTTTGTTTTTTCGAGGAATAGCATAGGCTCCCTTCTGTAGATGGCCTGGCCTTGCTACTAAAACCTGTGGGTTCACACTGTCATTCTTGTACTTTTTTCCTCTTAACACCTATACAGTGTCTTTCTCACCACAGAGTCCTTTAGTATTATAGATGCTGGCTGGGTCATGTGGCCCAGGAGGCAAGGCTGTGTCTCCTACAGCCTAGATTTGCTGCAGAGCCCTTTCCTTCTCTGAGCCCCAATCAAATTTGTTAGCTTTGAATGCCACCTAATAAACAGACCAGTGTACTGTTACCACCAGCTGTTTACTTCCATCTTAGTAAATGGAAAACACAAAGTGAACCAATTTTCCTTTATTTTACAGGGAATGTCTCAGTCACCTCAATCCACAGGAAGTCTAAAATGCTTACTAAGACGCAGGCCCCTGAGTTTTTGTAGGTTCATCTCCCATCCTCTGATGAGCTTGTGCTTTACCAACACCTCCAACTTTCTTATCATTTTTTGTTCATCTATACAATTAATATAATGATATAGATATAATGAAACTGTGATATGTCCAGTCAATCCTGGATCCTTTGGCCGATATTATGGCAGATAGTGAGAGAATCAACCTAAATCTGAACAGGACCATCAATACATATTATTACTATTACATTTCTCATATGGATAAAAGTTATATATTCATCAAATCAATGTCATTATAGCATTTACCTGAATCTGTGTTGATCTGCTCTAGTAGAGTTGTCATATCTAACTCAGAAGCTAAAATTGGGTCTGCTTCCTGATTGAGTTTGATAGTTTCCTCTCATCCACAACAAGCCATCTGATTTTTGTAAATACTTGTGTACTAAATGAGGCACAGATGGGAATTGTCACCACCTTTTACATCCTTTTTTTAAATATATTTTATTGATTATGCTATTACAGTTGTCCCATTTCCCCCCTTTTCTCTCCTCCACCCTGTACCCCCTCTCCCACCCACATTCCCCCCCCTTTAGTTCATGTCCATGTGTCATAAGTTCTTTAGCATCTACATTTCCTATACTATTCTTGTCCCCCCCCGTCTATTTTCTACTTACTATCTATGCTACTTATTCTCCATACCTTTTCCTCCTCTCTCCTCCTCCCACTCCCCTGTTGCTAAGCCTCCATGTGATCTCCATTTCTGTGGTACTGTTCCTGTTCTAGTTGTTTGCTTAGTTTGTTTTTGTTTTTGTTTTTGTTTTAGGTGTGGTTGTTCATAGTTGTGAGTTTGCTGTCATTTTACTATCCATGTTTTTATCTTCTTTTTCTTAGATAAGTCCCTTTAACATTTCATAAAGTAAGGTCTTGGTGATGATGAACTCCTTTAACTTGACCTTATCTGAGAAGCACTTCCATTCTAAATGAAAGCTTTGCTGGATAGAGCAATCTGGGATGTAGGTCCTTGCCTTTCATGACTTGGAATACATCTTTCTAGCCCCTTCTTGCCTATAAAGTCTCTTTTGAGAAATCAGCTGACAGTCTGATGGGAACTCCTTTGTAGATGACTTTCTCCTTATCTCTTGCTGCTTCTAGGATTCTGTCCTTCATTTTTACCTTGGCTATGTAATTATGATGTGCCTTAGTGTGTTCCTTCTTGGGTCCAACTTCCTTGGGACTCTGAGCTTCCTGGACTTCCTGGAAGTCTATTTCATTTGCCAGAATGGGGAAGTTCTTCTTTATTATTTGTTCAAATAACTTTTCCACTTGTTGCTCTTCCTCTTCTCCTTCTGATACCACTATAATTCAGATTGGATCATTTAAAGATGTCCTAGAGGTTCCTAAGCCTCTCCTCATTTTTTTGAATTTTTATTTCTTCATTCTTTTCTGGTTGTATGTTTTTTTCTTCCTTCTGGTCCATTCCATTGATGTGAGACCCAGCTTTTATTCCATCCCTATTGGTTCCATGTGCATTTTTCTTCATTTCACTTTATTGTAGCCTTCATTTTTTCATCTAATTTGTGACCAAAATCAACCAGTTCTGTGAGCATCCTGATCACCAGTTCTTTGAACTGTGCATCTAATAGGTTGGCTATCTCTTGGTTGCTTAAAGGTATTGGTTCTGGAGCTTTCATTTGTTCTTCTGTTTGAACCATCTTTTTTTTTTGTCTTGTCCAGTCTGTTGTGTATGAGGGGTGGAGCCTTAGGTGTTCACCAGGGCATGGCACCCCGGTAGCTGGGTTGTGACATTGTATGTGGAGGCGGGGTCCGAGAGGGAACAATGGCTCTTGCTCCACTCTCTGTGGGACTTCACTCCCTTCCGCTGTTTCCCCTAAGCAAATTGGGCCCCTCTGGTGCCAACTCCCGGGTGGATGGTCTTGTGTACCCCGTGGGACTTTCCAATGACCTCTCCTGTGAGGCTAGGAGTCTTGCCCTGTGCCTCAACCCCCACAGGTGTTTTCAATCAGTGCCCCAAGGATCTATTTCACAGCACTGGGTTGCATGCAGTGCCTTGCTTCCCCATTGCCACCTCGCTGAGTCTGCCAGTTGCCACCCCTCGGCCAGGGTCTGCCAGCTGCCACTTGTGTACTCAGGGTCCACCTGCTGTGGTCTTGTGCACCACGGATGCCTTACACACTCAGTCCCAACACTCTCTGCTCTCCACAACTCCAGCCTGGCTGCCCAACTCTGCCCCTCCTACTGGTCTGGATGTATGTGTCTACCTTAACTTCTTGTTTGTCCAACTTCCATTCAGATTAGTTTTCTTTCAGTTCTGGTTGCTATTCTGTTTCTAAATTGTTGTCTCTATCTTGGTTGTGGGAGGAGGCACAGTGTGTCTACCTATGCCTCCCATCTTGGCCGATAGTCTGGTTCTCTTTTTATTTTAATACTGTTTTCTTTAGCCATGCAGAAGCTTTTTATTTTGATGAGAGCCATTTGTTTATTTTTTCCTTTATGTCCCTTGCTCTAGGGGACATATCAGTGAAAATGTTGCTGTGTGAAATAGCTGAGATTTTCCTGCCTGTGTTATCCTCTAGTACTTTAGTGGCATCATGACTTATATTTAAATCTTTTATCGACCTTGAATTTATTTTTGTGTATGGAGTAAGTTGGTGCTGGAGTTTCATTGCTTTGCATGAACTGTCTATCTCTCCCAACACCATTTGTTGAAGAGGCTATTTTTACTCCATTTTATGTTGCTGCCCCCTTTGTCAAATATTGACTATAGAGACTTGGGTTTATTTCAAGGCTCTTGATTCTGTTCCATTGGTCGATGTGCCTGTTTTTATGCCAGTACTAGGCTGTTTTGATTATAGTGGCTGAGTAATACAGTGTGGTATCAGGTATTGTGATCCTTCCTACTTTGCTCTTCTTTCTCAAAATTGTTACAGCTATTTGGGGTTGTTTATGGTTCCATATAAAGTTTTGAAGTGTTTTTTCTATGTCTGTGAAATATGCCATTGGTACTTTAATAGGTATTGCATTGAATCTGTAAATTGCTTTGGGTAGTATGGACATACTGATGATGTTAATTCTTCTGATTCATGAACACGGTATGTTTCCATTTGTTTGTGTCTTCCTTGATTTCTTTCTTCACTGTTGTGTAGTTTTCTGCATAGAGGCCTTTCACCTCCTTTGTTAGGTTTATTTCTAGGTGTTTTATTTTTCTTTTTGCTATATCAAATGGGATTTTTTTCTTGATTTCTGCTTCTGCTGTTTCATTGTTGGTATACAAACATGCCTTTGATTTCTGGATGTTGACTTTGTATCCGCTGTTTTGCTGAATTCATTTATTAGGTCAAGCAGTTTTTTGGTGGAGTCTATAGGATTTTTTATGTACACTATCATGTCATCTGCAAACAATGACAGTTTTGTTTCCTCCTTTCCAATTTGGATGCCTTTTATTTCCTTTTCTTGTGTGATCCCTGAGGCTAAAACTTCCAATACTATGTTGAATAGAAGTGGTGAGAATGGACAGCCTTGTCTTGTTCCTGATCTTAGTGGAAAAGATTTTAGTTTTTGCCCACTGAGTTTGATTTTGGCTGTAGGTCTCTCATATACAGCCTTTATTATGTTGAGGAATGCTCCCTCTATTCCCACTTTGCTGAGTGTTTTTTATCATAAATGGGTGCTGTACCTTATCAAGTGCTTGTTCTGCATCTATTGGTATGATTATGTGATTTTTGTCTTTGCTTTTGTTTATGTGATGTATTACATTTATGGATTTGCGAATATTGTACCATCCTTGCATCCCTGGAATAAATCCCACTTGGTCATGGTGTATGATCTTTTTAATGTATTGTGGGATGCAGGTTGCCAATATTTTGTTGAGAATTTTAGCGTCTATGTTCATCAGTGACATTGGCCTGAAGTTTTCTTTCTTTGTTGTGTCTTTATCTGGTTTGGGATTAGGATGATGCTGGCTTCATAAAAAGAGTTTGAGAGTCTCCCGTCATTTTGGATTTTTTGGAATAGTCTGTGAAGGATAGGGGTTAGCTCTTCTTTAAATGCTTTGTAGAATTCTCCTGTGAATTCTACAGGGCTTTTGTGTGTTTTTTTTTTTTTATTACTGCTTCAATTTCATCTGCTGTTATTGGTCTGTTCATACTTTCTCCTTCTTCAATGAACTTTGGAAGATTATATTTTCCTAGAAATTTGTCCATTTCACCTAGGTTTTCAAATTTCTTGGCATACAGTTCTTCATAGTAATTTCTTACAATCCTTTGTATTTCTGTGGTATCAGTTGTAATCTCTCCTCTTGCATTTCTCATTGTGTTTATTTTGGTCCTCTCTCTTTTTTTCTTGATGAGCCTGCTTAAAGTCTTGTCAATTTTGTTTGTCTTTTCAGAGAATCAGCTCCTGGATTCATTGATCCTTAGAACTGTGTTTTTAGTCTCTATGTCATTTAATTCTGCTCTGATCTTGGTTATTTCCTTCCTTCTACTTGGTCTGGGCTGTCTTTGTTATTGTTCCTCAAGTTTTTGTAGGTGTAGGGTTAGGTTGTTTGTTTGAAATGTTTCTGTCTTTTTTAGGTAGGCCTGTATTGCTATGAACTTCCCTCTCAGGGCTGCCTTAGCTATGTCCCATAAGTTTTGGGTTGTTGTGAATTAATTTTCTTTTGTTTCCAGAAACTTTTGATTTCTTCCCTAATTTCATTCTTGACCCACTCATTGTTTAATAGCATGCTATTCAATCCCCATGATTTTGAGTGTTTTGGGTTTTTTTCTTTGGGTTGTTTTCTAGTTTCAGTTCCTTGTGGTCAGAGAAATTGCTTGATATGATTTCAATTTTCTTGAATTTGTTGAGCTTGTTTTGTGTCCTGTCATGTGGTCTATCTTTGAAAATGTTCCATGTGCATTTGAAAAGAATGTGTATTTAGCTTCTTTGGGATGAAGGGCTCTATACATATCAGTTAAGTCCATTTCCTCTAGGGCATTGTTCAATGCCACAATATCTTTGTTGATATTTTGTTTGGAAGATCTGTTCACTTTTGACAGTAGGGTGTGAAAATCCTCTACTATAATTGTGTTGCTGTCAATATCTTTCTTGAAGTCCTCTAAGATTTTCTTTATGTATTTAGGTGCCCCTGTTGGGTACATATGTGTTTACAATGTTTTGTCTTCTTGGTGGATTCTTCCCTTGAGTATTATGAAGTGACCTTCTGGGTCTCTCTTTATGGCCCTTTTTTTGAAGTCTATTTTGTCTAATATGAGTATTGCTACTCTGCCCTTTTTTTCCTGTCCATTTGCTTGGAAAATTAGTTTCCAGCCCTTCACTTTCAGTCTGTGTAGGTCCTTGTCCTGAGGTGGGTCTCTTGTAGGCAGCATATGTGTGGGTCATGCTTTCTTATCCATTCAGCTATTCTATGTCTTTCGATTGGAGCATTTAATCCATTTATGTTTAAGGTTATTATTGATTGGTACTTATTCATTACCATTTTCGTACCTGTGTTCCTCTCTCTCTCTCTCTCTCTTTCCCTTCCTTTCCTTAAAGCAGTCTCTGTAGCATCTCTTGCAGAGCGGGTTTGGTGGAGGTGTACTGTTTTAGACTTCTTTTGTCTGGGAAGCTCCTTATTTGGCCTTCTATCTTGATTGAGAGCCTTGCTGGGTAAAGTAGCCTTGGTTGCAGGCCTCTAGTTCTCATTACTTGGAATGTTTCTCGCCGTTTTCTTCTGGCTTGGAATGTTTCCATTGAGAAGTCAGCTGTTAGCCTTATTGGGGCTCCCTTGTATGTTACTTCCAGTTTCTCTCTTGCTGCTTTTAAGATTCTTTTTTTTGTCTTGGAATTTTGCCATTTTAATTTTGATATGTCTTGAAGTGGGCCTCATTGGGTTCCTCTTGATTAGGGCTCTCTGTGTTTCCTGTATTTGTGTGATTTTTTGTCTCATCAGATTAGGAAAGTTTTCCACCATTACTTTTTCAAATAGGTTTTCTATCCCCTGCTCTTCTTCTTCTCCTTCCGGTATTCCTATTATATGGATATTATTATATTTCATATTGTGTTGCATTTCTCTTAATCTATCTTCATTCTTTCTGAGCCTCTTTTCCTTTTCTTCTCTTTCTGGGTGTTTTTCTCTACTTTGTCCTCCAGCTCACTGATCTGATATTCTTCTTCATCAATCCTGCTTTTCATTCCTTCTAGTGTGTTCTTCAGTTCAGAAATTGTATTCTTTATTTCCTCTTGGCCCTTGTTGATAGTTTCTATTTCCTTTTTCATGTTGATATAGTTTGAAGTGAATTTGTTGTAGCTTCCCTGTAGTTTCTGGTAATTCATTGTGAGCTCATTGAACTTGTAGTTGAGTTGCCTCTATTTCATTTAGCATTCTTTCTGAGGTTCCCTCCTTTCCTTATATTTGGGGGTTGTTTCTTTGTCTTCCCATTGTTTGTGAGACTCTTCTTGTTAGCCTCAGCTTTTTAAATTTATCTGTTCTGACTCCCTGGGTTTATGGTGTGAACTTCTACGGTAGAATACCTGTGAGATTCAGTGGTGCCATCTCCTTGCTCACTGGTCTTGGGCTGTCCTTCAAGTTGGCTCTGTGTTTGTCTTTGGGTTTTGATTGTTGTTGGGTCTTCCCACCAGCTGGCTAACTGAGGGTCACTCTGTCCACCACCTCTTGTATTTTGTTGTGCTGGTGTTGATAGGTTGTGTTGAAGCTGGTTCTTCCATGTGTACAAGGTTTTGAGGATTCTCTTTTTCTCTTGTTCAGTTGTTTGTTCTGGGCAATTTCTCCACTATTTAGTTGTATTTCCAGATAGGTCCTGGATTGAGGTTTGTGTGGTTTCCACTCCCTCCTTCACCTTCTTCTGTTGTTATCTGATAGTGGTTCCTTTGTTGTTGGGTTTCCTCTTCCAGTGGGTATCCTGGTGTTCACAGCTTCCACCTACTCTTTTTTGTGATCATTTGGACGGGAAAGGCAAAGTGGTTTAAGACAGCAAGAGTGCATTCTATGATATTTACAGTAGTAGCTGGTAGAGAAGAAATAGGAGATCCTTTGACTATGTATAGTGTTAACGGTGATATTCCACCCAACTAGCCACTTTTTAGAAAGGATGGAAAGAAGATAAGACTCTTGTTCAGGAGGGAAGGATTGTGAGTTAGATTTAGAAAGCAGTGAGGCTGTGGGAGGTCAGATTCTGAGGTAAGGTGAGAGTGAAGGATAGTAAATAGGAGTAGCGTGTGAGAGAATAGAATTAACCACTACAGTAATAGAGTTCAGGAAATTGTGAAGTGGGCTAAGATCTGGGAGGGGTGTCGTGAAATATTTACAATTTTATGGAACAGCTATTATTTACAATAATGGAGCAACAATCATATGACAGAATCTATGTGATCTGGATAACAAGAATAGGGAGTATAGGACCTTGAGTAGTGTGCTAATGGAACACAAGTGAAGTGAAGGACAGTAAATTAGCAATATATTATGAAAGAGAGAACAGGGGAAACCTGTCAAACAATACAGTTTAACCAGCCAAGCAAAGAAGACTAAATAGAAAGAAGAGAAACACAAAAATACTATTAAAATAAAAGATGTAAGAATAATGAAAAAATAATAATACAAATATGCGGTAACTTGTAGGTTCTCTGTAATAGCAAAATGAAATTTGTCTCACTGTCTCAGTTGTTGGGATCACCCCTCGTTGGTCTTTTCACAGTTCCAGGTTTTTTTTGTCTCACTTCTAGGAATTAAAAAAAAAAGAAGAAGAAACAAGGAAGAAGAGATAAAATCAGAAAGAAAGGAAAAAGGAATAAAACAGGAAAGAAGGAAAAAGAGGAAAAAGAAGTTGAATGATAAAAAATAATAAAAATTTAAAAATACAGAATTACTTAAAAAAAGAAAAAAAAAGCCTTTTGCTGATTTCAAACTGGCCAAACCAGTTTTGCTGGTCTTGCTGGCTGCAGAAGGCTGAGGGATGATTGGTTTTGCTTTTCTCCCTTCCTGATCTGCACTCAGTCAGCCACCAGCCCAGCTCCCCAACACCCTTTTGTCTTTCAGGTTCCGCAGGTTCCTGCACATACTCTCCCTAGGGCTAGCCGGGTGCCTCTCCCTGGGGTTACAGGTGTGGGCTCAGGACCTTCTGCAGAGCATTCTCTCCCTGCACGCATGCTTGGCCAGGCTGCCTCCAGCCCCACGGGTTCAGGTGCGCTCTTTTCCCAGGGCTATGGGGTTGTGCAGGGCCTTCTGTGCTACCTCAGGAGTGCTCCCAGCCTGGGTGGGGAGGAGGCCAGAGCGGCTGCTGCAGGAGAATTCCCCAAACAGTGTCTCTTTTTTCACTTTTTCTTCTTGGGAAATTCCTCCTAATCAAGCCTGCCACTCCGTACAACAGCCTGGCCTCTCTCACAGCCCAATTCTCCAGTCATACCAGGGACTATCAGGGTCAGGGCCCATTAGGGCGTGACTGTCAACTCTCCCCATCCGGTGTCCACAGACTCTGTGTATGCTCACAGCCCCTGTGTATTTGCCACTTAGTCCTTATTTTCCTCTCTGCGACTTCAAGCAACCAGGTCTTGCCTAGTGCTGCTCAAAACTTGTTTGGCCAGGTAGGGAGCAGTTGACCCGCCTCTCTCCCAAGGACCCTGTGGCAGACTCAGCGGGCACCTGGCCTGGGGCTTCAGCTACCCTGGTCCCCGTGATCCCCTGGGACCTTATTGTCCTGAAGCACTCTCCTTACTGTCTGGTTTTTCAATGTCTTCTACAATTTTTGTCTCCTATCTTCATATATGCTGGGCTATTGTTGGCTGCTTGCTTTGTTCCTCCATAGATTGGGTAGGTTTTTCTCCCATGTGTAGGGGAAAGTGCAATCTTCTCCCTCCTATCTTGCTGCCATTTTTATCTGCAATTTGATCTTTTCCTGAAACATCTGCTATGAAGATTCTGTAATTTTTACTTCATTTAGTGTGGCTCTTCATTTTTCTAACCTTCCAGGAGCATTTTAACACTATTTTCCATGGTCCATGCCAGACTATTATTCATTGTCATGTTGATAAAGTCTCCTTTATCAGTTTTAGGTTCCAGAACTCTAGATCCACCAACCCCAAGACCCTAATGGTTTAGTGGCATGTATACCCTTGAAACTTGTGCTGGCCATGCTAGCTGGATGCTATGGCCTAAATGTTTGTGATCCCTTAAAATTCATATGTTGAAACACAATGTCCAATGTGATATTGCTAGGAGGTGGGGTCTTTAGGAAGGGATTAGGCTATGAGGGTGGATACCTCATGAATGGGATTAGTATTCTTATAAAAGAAACCCCACAGAGCTTCCTAGCCTCTTTCTTCCCCCGGTGTGGTTATAGCTAGAAGGCATCTCTGAACCAGAAAGTGAGCTCTAACCAGACACTGAATCTGCCTGTGCCTTGAACTTGGACATCCTGGCCTTCAGAACCATAAGAAATAAATTTCAGTTGTTTGTAAACCACCCAATTTATGGTATTTTGTCATAGCATCTCAAGCATACTAACACACTGGGTTCTGCAGCTTCTCTGGTGCATTTTCCTTCTCTGGCAGAATTAGCATTTCTCCCGTTGAGTTATATTTTAACTTTACCCTTATTGTTGGTCTAATAGCAAGCAGACAAGGTTGAGATTGATTCCAAATGACCTACAAGTTAAATTGCTAGGTGCTGTCTTCAGGCCAAGGGAACAGTCATCTTCAACAGGGAGGAGTGGGACTATCCTATATGCCCAGAGTTTAGAGGAAACCTGGTTTCAAGTTTATCAAGTGTATCATCTCAGATGTCTTCACTTCCAAGTTTTACTTTGTTTTCTAGCCAAGCTCTGATCTTGGTAGAGCAGAATTGCCATGGTTGTGAATTCACTTGTCACTGGAGTTCCATATGAATATAAATATATTCTGGGTGTGATCCTGGCTTTTTCTGACCTCTGGATGGTAATGATGACATTTGGGCCACTGAATTCATAAGCCGTCTAACGGTGCCAATCTATCTTTCCTCATAGTCCCTAGCTCTGGTTGTGATATTTTCTTCCCTCAGCTGATGTTTGCATAGGTACTGTATTGACTATTAAGAGAAGTGCCTCTCAGAGTATGTCTTTTTTATAGCCGGGATCTCTTAAAGACAATTACTTCATTTAAAGTAGATAATAATCAAGAAGACTCTTTGCTAATTAGTACCCAAATGGCAATATTTTGAAATAATTACCTCAAAAAAAGTAAAGCATTCCCTTTATTTCTAGTATGTCTGATCAGATTTGTGTTTTATTTTTTATGACTTCATCCAAGTTACCTTACATAGCTAAGCCTTTATATTGAGAATTCTGGGGGACTTTTTTCTAAGAAAGGACCAAGGAAATGTTCTTTTCTCACACATAATTTATATATATAAAATATCTACATGTAATCCCTCTGTAATTTTTTCTTTTTTACTAAATCTATTGGGGTGACATTGTTAATAACATTATATAGGTTTCAGGTGTGCAATTCTATGATATTGGGTTGGCCAAAAGGTTCATTTGTTTTTTTTTCCATAAGATAGCTCTAGTGGCGCTTAGTTGTCTTTAACTTCACTTGAAACAATTTAGTTAGATTGTATTGTGACAGCTGTCACATCAGTGTGCATTTGTTTTTTTATTTTTAAAGATTTTATTTATTTATTTTTAGACAGAGGGGAAGGGAGGGAGAGAGAGAGGGAAAGAAATATCAATATGTGGTTGCCTCTCACATTCCCTCAACTGGGGACCTGGCCCACAACCCAGGCTTGTGCCCTGACTGGTCATCGAATGTGACCCTTTGGTTTGCAACCGGCACTCAATTCACTGAGCCATGCCAGCCAGGGCACATTAGTGTGCATTAAAAAAACACTTATAAAAATTAGTGAAATTTTCTGTAGCCATTTTAATATTAAAGATGGAAGAAAACATGCAACATTTTAGGCATTTTATAATTTAGTATTTCAAGAAAGGTGAAAATGCAACAGAAATACACACAAAAAGGTTTGAAAATGCTATGATCGATTGAACGTGTCAAAAGTGGTTTGCAAAGTTTTTTTGCTAGAGATTTCATGCTGAACAATGCTTTGCAGTCAGGTAGACCAGTTGAAGTTGATAGCTATCATTAATTGTAAACAATGTTATAACACATGGGAGATAGCTGACATACTCAAAATATCCAAATCAATACAGTTATTGGTGAAAATAAAAACATGTATCTTTTATTTTCAGGAAAACACAGACTTTTGGGCTACCCCAATACATCATATGTTCAGTGCATTGTGTTCACCACCCCAAGTGAAATCTCTTACCATCACTGTTTATTTGATATATGATGTTATTCAGTTATTAAAATGTTTTATCTGATTCCAACATCTGTGACAAATATGTAAAAGTTTGTTAGGTTTAAAAAGCAACACAAAACTATGAAGGGTAAAGGAGGAGATAGTTGAGAAATGTGCTGGGTACTTTGGGGAAATGAATCAAGTTAAACTTCTCAAACTTTGTTCAGGGAGATTCACAGCTAACTTGTGCCATCTAGTGGTAAAAGAAAGTTCAAAAGAAATTTCACTTGCACAGTTTTGATATTCCTTCTTTGTGCTCTACATTCTCAGTTTTGTGAATCTTTAATAAGAGTGACCCCATAAGAAAAATTCTATTGACTTGAAGTTCCACAGTTTTCTTTCCCTGAAACCTCTTATAAGGCACTATCTTATGCATAAAACATTATAAGAAAGCTAAAATGACATGCTTATTAAATCGTAATATATTTAAACCTGAATTTAATAGTTCCCCCATATAACTCAACTATAAGATTTATTAAACCAGATGCCACATCATCCTATGACACAGAAATAGATATACATTTAGGGTGACAGACTAAATAATAACTTGAACATTTTTTATTAAAGACAAATCTATATGCTAGATCAGTTTCCATACTCTTTATGCTTCTATTTTTAAGTAGAACATTAAACAGTTTTCAAGTTTAATTTTAATAGGATTTCTTGCCATGCCTTTTTTAAAACCTGTGCAACTATCTTAGTTGTCTGACATATATCACACCTTCGAGTCAAAGCATCGATTATCCTCATTCTTCCAGTCTCAGATTTGTGACAGGGAGACATTGTGCCAGAGTAGAATCCTTCAGAAACACAAAGGATATCAGGGGACATAAGAATTCTATTTCTTGCTTCTGACCAGGTGGCCTAAGGCATTGACTCACTTTATTACAAGAATATCACCTCTACGAAGAAATAATGAAGGTAGAAAAAGAAGTTATAACCACAAAATAAAACGGAAGGGAAAGTTATTTACACTTTAATTTTAAAGTCTGGAATTAAAAAATTGTGAATTACATTTTAATGGGTAAAGAGAAGTATGATTTTTGTGTAATGATCACATTACATTGAAACTGAAATTGGAATTGGAATTCCTTGCCATGGAATTGGAATTCCATGTGTCACATGGGCCTACATTAGCAGATGCACTTTTTGGGTGGCAGACACTCAAAGAATGACTGCTTTCATCAGATGCAAATGACAGTGTCAGAGAAGACAAAGTTGGGGAAAAGTTAGAACAGAACTTTTCCCCATACTCACATGACCTTGAATAGAAAGAGTTAACATCAATAAAAATCACAACAAAAGAAACATCTTGATTTGGATGATACCAGTTATATTTTATTATAACAAATATAATTTGAAAACAAAATAAAAAAGTGGAAGAAATATCCTATTTTACATTGGATATTTAAAGGTTGTAATTAAATATATAATTTTCTAAGATTTCACTAAATGTAAACATATTTTTAAAAGTCTGTCTTCATTAACATTATGACTTCTTGAACATATTGGCTGCTTCCAAGTTTTGGCAATTATAGCTGAAGCAGCTGGACACATCCACGTGCAAGTGTTTGCTTGGATATAACTTTTCCAGTCCTTTGGGTTAGTACCAGGGAGTATGACTGCTGATTCATATGGTGAGACCATGTTCAGTTTTGGAAGATTCCACCAAACAGTCTTGCAAAGCGGCTGCGCCATTTTGCATTTCTACCGGTAATGAATGATTGTCCCCATTTTTCCACATGTTTTTTCAGCATTTGGTGTTAATGGAATGTTTTATTTTGGCCATTCTAATAGGTGTATAGTAATATCTCATTGTTTTCATTTGCAATTTCCTACTGACATTCAACATTGTCAACATAATGTTCAACAATATTCATAATAATTTCAATATTTTAATGTTGAATATTTTCTGGCCTTTTGCATATCTTCTTTGATGAAATGTGTGTTCAGATCTTTGGCCCATTATTTAATCAAGTTGTTTATTTTCTTATTGTTTTATTTTAAAAATTCCTTGTATATATTTGATAAAAGTCCTATATCAGATATATATTTTGAATTATTTCCTCCCAGTCTATGGCCTGTCCTCTCATTAATTTGACATTGCATTTTGCAAAAGAGAAGTTTTTAATTTTAATAAAATCCATGTTATCAATACATTCTTTCATTGATCGTACCTTCTGTGTTGCATCTAAAACCTCATCATCTTATCCAAGTCATCTAGGTTTTCTCCTATGCCATCTTCTAAGAGTTTTATAGTTTAGAATTTCACATTTAGATTTGTGATTTATTTTGGATTACTTTCATGAGGGGTGTAATTTCTGTGTCTACAGTCATTTTGCTTTTATGCAAAGACGTCCAGTTTTTTCACTACCATTTTTTGAGCAGACTTTCTTTGCTCCATTTTATTGGCTTTAGTCTTTGGATAAAGATCAGTTTGCTATATTTTTGTGTCTCTTTCTATGCTCTATATGTCTAGTCTTTTACCAGTACCACACTATCCTCATTACTGTAGTTTTATAGTATATCTTGAAGGTGGGTATTGTTAGTCCTCCAACTTTGTTTTATGTATGTGTTGCCCATTGTCTTTTGCTTCTGATCATATAAACTTTAGAATTAGTTAGTCATATCCATAAAATAATTTTTGAAACATTTATTAGGATTGCATTAAATCTATAAATTAGGTAGAACAGACATCTTGAAAATATTGAGCCTTCTTATACATATAAATATTAAATACCTCTCCATTTATTCAGTTCTGGGATTTCATTCATCAGAGTTTTGTGGTTATCCTTATAATTTTTGTATATATTTTATCAGATTATACCTAATGTTTTTTTTAAAAAATTGAAGGTACTAATGGAAGTGGCACTATGTTTTTAATCTCAAATTCCACATGTTCATTGCTGGCATATAGGAAAGCAATTTTGACTTTTGTCTTGTATTTGGCAACTTCACTATAATCACTTATCAGGTCCAGAAGTTTGTTTGTAAATACTTTCAGATTTTCTACATAGATTATCATCCATGTGAACAAAGTTTTATTTCTTCTTTCCCAATCTTTATAACTTTTATTACCTTTAAAAAATATTACTGAATTAGCAAGGACTTTTAGTATAATGTTAAAAAGGAGGGGTGAGAGAAGGCATTCTTGACTTATTCTCAAATGGTGGGAAAGCTTCTAGTTTTTTTCCCATTAAGTATGATATTAGCTAAGGTTTTTGTAGATATTCTTTACCAAGGTGAGGAAGTTTCCCTTTAATTCTAGTCAAAAGTTTTATAATGAATGGGTATTGAATTTTGTGAAATAATTTTTCTGTATCATTGATATGATCATATGATTTATCTTTTTTAGCATGTTTATGTGATGAATTATGTTATTTTTTTTAAATTTTAGTGTTGAACCAGCTGTGCATAGCTGGGATAAATTCTGCTTCATTATGATGTCTAATTCTTTTTATACACTGAGGTTTATTAGCAACAAATTCCCTCAGTTTTAGTCTGAGAAAGGATAATTTTTGTAGGCTACAAAATTTTAGTTTGGTGTTTGTTTTTTCTCAACACTATAAATATTTTACTTTCTTCTCTTCCTGCTTGCATGGTTTCTCAGGAGAAGTCAGATGTAACTTTTATCTTTGTCCTTGTATAAGTAAGGTGTTTCTCCCCTCAGGCTTCTTTCAGGATTTTTTTAATTTTTATTTTTGTCTGTAATTTGAAAATAATATGACTAGATGAATTTTTAAAAATTTATTGGGGTGACATTGGTTTAAGATTATATAGGCTACAAATCTACATTTCTATGATATGTGTGTGTGTGTATGTGTGTGTGTGTGTATAACATTGTGTGCCCACTACCCAAAGTTAAATCATCATTTATCACCATGTATTTTACCCCCCTTTACTCTTTACTATCTCCCATACCCCTCTTCCCTCTGGTAACCATCTGTGTCCATGAGTTTTTATTTATTTGTTTTTTTGTTTTTTAATTTGTTGTTTTCAGTTTTATATCCCACATATGAATGAAATATGATTCTTAACTTTTTCTGTCTGACTTATTTTACTTAACATGATATTCTTAAAGCCCATTCGTGTTGTTGCAAATGGCAAAATTTCATCTTTTCTTATGACTGAGAAGTGTTCCGTAGTATATATGTAACATGTCTTCTTTAGAAGAAGGACACTTCAGGTGTTTCCATGTCTTGACCACCATGAATTGCTGCAGTGAACATAGGGGTACATACATCTTTGTGATTAATGTTTCCTCATTTTGGGGGGTAAGTACCCAGAAGAGGAGTTTCTAGGTTATATGATAACTCTATTCTTCATTTTTTGAGGAGCTTCTATGCTATTTTCTATAGTGGCTACCAGTTTACATTCCCACCAGCAGTGACTGAGGATTCCTTTTTCTCCACAACCTATTCAACTTTAATTATTACTTTTCTTATTGCTAATAACCATTCCAACAGGTGTGAGGCCATATCTCATTATAACTTTGATTTGCATTTCCCCAATAGTGAAGTTGAGCATCTTTTCATATATCTGTTGAACATTTGTAGGGCTTTTGGGGAGAACTGTCTGTTGAGGTCCTCTGTCCGTGTTTTAATTGAATTGTTTTGTATGTTTGGTGTTGAGTGGCATGTGTTCCTTATATATTTTAAGGATTATACCCTTGTCAGAACTGTTGATTACAAATATCTTCTCCCATTTAGTTGGTGGCCTTTTTTTGTTTTGTTGGTGGTTACTTTTGCCACAAACAATCTTTTTAGTTTGATAGAATCCCATTCATTTATTTTTACCTTTACTTTCCTTGTCTTTGGGGTAACATTCATAAATCTCCTCTAAGGCCAAGGCCTATAAGTTGAATGCCTATGTTATATGTAATTTATTGTTTCAGGACTTATTTTAGGTCTTTGGTCCATTTTGATGTGATTTTTGTGTATAGGGAACAATAGCACTCTATTGTCATTTGTTTGCAAGTTGCTTTCCAATTTCCCTAGCACCATTTATTGAAGAGGATTTTTTTCTCCTTTGTATACTTTTGGTTCCTTTGTGAAAAACCATTTGCTCATATAAGTAAATTTATTGCTCAGTTCTCAATTATGTTCCTTTGTTCTGTGTACCTGTTTTTCTGCCAATGCCATGTTGTTTTGATTATTGTTGCTTTGCAGTTTAATTTAAAGTCAAGGAGTGTTTAAACTTTGTCCTTAAGCTTTGTTCTTTGTTCTCAGACTGATCTGGCTAGTCAGGGTCCTTTGTGGTACCATACAAATCTAATGATTTTTTGTTGTATTTCTTTTAAAAATGTCATTTGGATTTTTAAGGTGATTGCATTAAATCAGTACATTGTTTTGGATAATATGGACATATTAACTATGTTGATTCCAATCCATGAATATTTTCCATTTTATTGTGTCTTTTTTTAGTCTCTTTTAATAATGCTTTATAGTTTTCAGTATGTAGATCCTTCACATTCTTTGTTAAGTTTATTTCTAAATATTTTATTTTTGTTGCAATTGCAAAAGGAATTGCCTTTTTTCACTTCTTTTTCTGAAATTTCATTGTTAGTATATAAGAATACAGTGGATTTTTGTGCATTGATTTTTTATCTTGCAACTTTACTGTATTTGTTTATTGTTTCTAATAGTTTTTTTATTGGAGTCTTTAGGGTTTTCTATATAAGGAATTGTGTCATCTGCAAAAAGTGACACTTCTACTTCTTCCTTCCTAATTTGGATGCCTTCTATTTCTCTCTCTTGCCTGACTGCTCTGGCTAAGACTTCCAGAGCTATATTGAGTAAGAGAAGTGAGAAGGAACACCCTTGTCCTGTCCTAACAAGTAAAATCTGAACAGACTGAGCTCTTCTTGAATCCATAAGGGAGTTGAGGACACAAGACAAATTGCTATGCTAAGAGTGAAGAGAAAGAAAGACAAATACTATATGTCCTAGTTTACCTGAGGAGATAGTCATCAGAGGAAACTGCTTTCACAGCCAGTGCTGGGTAGGAAAATTTCAGCTGTGATTGATGAAGTGCTGGAGTGGAGAGTGGAGTTCACCATACCCTTTGGTTCATGAAAAATGATAGACAGGGTCTGTACGAAGCATTTTTTTTTTGTTTTACATCATTTTGTTTCTCCCCATCACCATGGTTTCTCTCATTCTTCTTCCTGCAATAGTGGGCAACATGAACAAGTTTTAATAGGTACTTAAATTGAAAAATATACAATAATGTTTGTATGTATATTTTAACTTCCATTAATTAAGTTATGTTATGTTATGTTATCTCATTCTGTTGCTATTTTTAAACTCAAAATTATTCCCTTAAGAACTATGCATATTGCTTCAAATATGGATATATATTGATTCTTCTGATATTGTGCCTATATAATATACTTTTTTATGTATTTACCAAATTTTCTGTATCTATTCATTTATAAACTGGAATTTTGCCTGCAATTAACACATACAGTGCAAAAATGTGTGCATACAGACTTTAATGTATCTGTGCAAGAGTTTCCCTCCATGAAATTTTTTCAGGAAAAATATTACTGGATATTGGGATATAAACAATTTTAATTTCTCTTAATTGTTCAAAATTGGTTTCCCAAGTTTATTCTTCAATTTCACAGCTTCATAAATATTGAATTATCCAAAATTGCATTGTTTGTTTACATAATGTAATTTCTCATTTTGTTTTACTTTTATTTCTCTTATTTATTGGCAATTTTTATTTTCTCTTCCATGAGATATATATTTACATAATTTATCTATTGCTTCTATGGGATTTTGTTTTCTTCTTGTTGATTTTCAGCATTTCACCTTATGTTCTGTATATATGTGTTTAATGTAGTTCCAGAGTATTGTAATATTTAACATTCTTCTACACATTTGCAAAATTTATCTTTAAAGTAGATTTTATTTTGATGCAGTCAAACTGCTAAATTCTCATTTTATGTTATTTGGGTTTTCATATGTTTAAGAAAATTTCTATTTTATTTTATTTTTGGGTATCTTTCTCATTTAGATTTTAAACAATCTGGGAAGTACTTTTTCAAAAGTAAGAAGTAAGGGAAAAACTTTATTTTTCATCTTATAGTAGTCCAGTTTTCCCCAAATCATTTTTCTTAGTGAATTGTCATTTTTCAGATTGCAGAGACTGCATAGTAAGTTCACATTCTACTGTGGACTCAAGGTTCAGCATCCTAACAGTTGTGCTTCTGGGGACACAGGTCCTTGGTTTTGTCCCGTCCCTGTAGGCCCTACCTCCCTACTCTTTTCTCCTGTAATCAACAAAGAGCTGATTAGAAACTCCAAGGGGACTTTCTTCTTCAGAACATCTATTTCCTTCAAAGGTCATGCCCTTTGAATCACTGTTTCTAATCAACCACAACATCAGAAGAGTTATCTCATGTCTTTTGAAAAATCCCCATGGATTGCATTACTCTGCAGTTTTCCATCAATGTGATTTACTCTACCCTCTCAAATGTGTACCTAATTTCTCAGGAGGGTGAAAACCATGCTGGAAGAAAGAAGTAATTGTTCAATTATGATTTTGAATTAGATTTCTGAAAACAGTAGATTGAATAAAAGATGTTTTCTTTAAAGTAAATGCATTTTATCTAAGACCTGGGTTTATATACAAAGAGGTAAACCTAGAAACAATAAGGTTTATACTGTGAAGTGTTAGAAGAAGAGATACAGAATGTGATATAAAAGAAATCTTTCCACATGGAGACCATGAAACGGAACTGCTGATTTTTAATGTCATTGTCAGTAATTACAACAGGCAATGGATGGACCAAAAAGCCAGCTCCATAGAGACATTCTACTGCCGATCTTTTCTACATACAGACACTACTTACATGAGCTCAGGCTATTTCAGTTCGGGATTTGTTCAACTTTACCTGGATCATATTGGTTTGATTAAGTCACACGGGCAGAATCATTGGATTGTTTCTGTGTCAATTGTCATACATGGTGTTATCTAAGACTCCTTGGACCTAAAAGATAGCTGCTATCATTTCAACTGAAACCAAAATAACACTAGGGTGGAACCGTCTACACGATTTCCATCTGATTGGCAAGGTTTACTGAGCCCTTTCCTTATCTGTCCTGGGGGCTGCTTTGACCTACCTGGGAACTTGGAACCTCCATGTGTGAGGTGCTCAGTTAGCTTTAGCAGTACAAAACTCCCCACCAGCCCTCAGCTCCTTGTAGAAAGAAGTCACTTGCTTCAGTTAGGCATTACCTTTATACTGGGGAATTGCCTCTCCTTGTCCAGTCATTGTCATCTAAATGATCACTAAAGATCACTAAATGATCACTAAATGATCACTATAGAATACCTCTGGTGTTCTATACTGTTTTTGCTAGACCACACACAGGAGGAGATAGGGATCACCTCTCCACATGGAGCAGTACCTGAATGGCAGAATTCACCCTGGATTTTTGAGCATTTACAGTGCATGCAAGGGACAGATCAGTTCCAATTACACATGCAGCAGTGAAAGTTACACTGAATGACCCCAAAACCCAATCTAAGAGGTCATTTTAATTTTCCTTCTTTGCTACAATATGCTCAAATCTTACCAGCTGAATCTAAGTATGTTTTTCTTCCTCAAGAGCACAGACCAAGGGGATTAAGCACACTTGTAAGAGGTTAAAGCCACAGCCATTTGGAGATGACACTATTCTACTGGAAAATGGGAAGTGCGGGGGTGGGGAAGCTAGAGGAGATCAGTGGGGAAGAATTCTCTCCTTTGATCCCTAGCTCCAGAGTGGGCACTTCCTCCTCCCATGTGCACCTCCAGGCTTTATCATGCAAGCAAGTCCAGGGACCCTTTTCTGCTCTTACCCTCCCCACCCCCATTACTGTGGCTTCTCCCTGTAGTTCTTGATGCATCGGCCACCCTTGTCTTTCAGAAGGGCCTCCTGGAAGGACCCACATAGAACGTGACTTGGGTGCATGTATTCAACAGAGCTATGCAAGATTGAGTCCTTGTCTTCCCTGAAGTTCTCCAGCATACTCGCCTATTCCCCAAAGCAGAGGAGGTCAAGATAAATGGGGGATGGAAGGGATAAGGACATGGGAAAGGGGAGAGCATCTCTGCTCCAGTAAGGAGACTGCATTTATGTTCCATGTCAAGTTGTTTTAGTCTCTTGATCTTTCAGCCTCAAGAATCTTTTAATGTTTTCTGTACATTTAAAGTTCTATAACCACATGGCTGGCTCCATTTATTTCAGCTCTAGGGCTCCTTATTTGCCCCCTTGCCATGGTAGCATTCCTTATCTTCCTCCTCTTCCTCCCTTTTCCCCTTCTTTATCCCCTAACCCTCTGTGGAGAAGAGTGAGCCCTTTAGGCAAATTATTTCAATCCTACCTATTGCTGCTTAGACTTATTCACATAAGACTTTAAGGACCTTATTCTTCCATCTCACCTATCATTTTGGCAAAGCATATAATATAACTGATCCTAGGAATTCTAATAGTTCCAAACCCAGCTCACCAGACCCCTCCTTCTCCCCTTTCCAAAAAGTGCTGTCTGTGTTAGTATTTCATCCTTGTCAAAAACATCAGAATCTAGGGTTTTATCTTATAAACATTTAGTTAAATGTTTGCAAAATACTTCTGTAATCAAATACATTCAGAATGCATTCTAGATATCCAAAATAATGTCATTGATATCATATACATTTTTATAGAAATTTATTTTAAAATAAACTTCTATAAAAATTATTTAAAATGCACCATTCAAATGTTAAAATGAAATTTTAAATACATTGCAGTGTTATCCAATTCTGAAAGATTATATAAATAATTCTATTTTAATACACATTAAAAATAAAAAAAAATGGTTGAAACATGCTTCCAAGGACATTACAATTAAATTATTTAAAATCTTTTTTTAAAGATTTTATTTATTTATTTTTAGAGAGGAAAGGGGGGGAGATAGAGAGAGAGAAGCATCAATGTGTGGTTGCTGGGGGTTATGGCCTGCAACCCAGGCATGTACCCTGGCTGGGAATTGAACCTACAATTAAATTTAAAGTAAATATCATGATGGGATCTTGGAACAGAAATAGGATATTAGTAGAAACTAAGAAAGTATTAGTGAAGTACGGACTTCTATTAATAATATATCAATATAATTTTATTAATGGTAACAAATATACCATACTAATATAAGATGTTAAAAACAGAAAAAATTGAATATAAAGTAATACATGCATGTGGTATATAATTACAATGGTACAAATAAGATGTTTTAAATAAATCACTGTTACTTATGTAACTGTGAGACCAATTTTCTCTTGATTTATGTATTACTAGCTGACTTACACAAAGGCTCTGGGGAATCATTAACTATTTCTAAATAGTAATACAAAAATCTTTGTTTCTACCCACCTGAAGCTTTCTCAACAATGAAACACAGCTTAATTAAAAATCAAGAACCAGGGATGGATGAAAAAAGTGAGGAGAATAAGAGGTACAAACTTCCAGCTGTAAAATAAATTAGCCATGGAGACCTAGTGTATACCACAGGGAATATAGCCAGTAACATGGTAACAGCTTGGCATGGTCACAAAGGGTTAATAGACTTAGTGTGGTGATTACATTGTAAGGTGTGCAAATGTTGAAGGACTATGTTGTACACCTGAAACTAATATACTATTGTATGCCAACTAATTTTAGTAAACTAAAAAAATCAAAGCCTGGGTGTGATCAGATGCATTTAAATCACAAATGTGACACGATAGACCACTCTAATTTACTAAGGCCATTTCCTAGATGAGGAGAAAACAGAAATTAATTAATCAGGACTTTGCTAATCCTGTACACTATAATGAAACAATAATTTAAAAATATGTATTTATTAGGGGATAAATTTTAATGGAAGAAATACAATAAAATGGCAATTCAGAAAAAAACTTTATTAGTTTATTTTTTTAGAGAGAATTGGAAGGGAGAGAGAGACAGAGAGAAACATCAATTTGTGAGAGAAACATCTATTGCTTGGCTTTCACATACCCCACACCAAGGAGACTGGCCTACAACCCAGGCATGTGCCCTGGGAATTGAACCAGAGACCTTTCAGCTAGTGGGATGGTGCCCAACCCACTGAACCACACCAGTCAGGATGAAACATTGGTGTTTTAAGTATGCTGAAAGCATAATTTGGCAAGTGATCCTTTAGCAGATTTCTAAGTTTGATTGTCCCTAGGACTTAAAGGTTTTGAATAACCACATCCACTTTTTTAGTACTTTAGTCATTTTAGTATTGGCCAAAATAAAAAGATGAAAAAAGCAAGTGAAGGGGATAGCTAATTATATGGAGTTAACTGCAGAGACAAAGAGATCTGATCTTAGATGAGATCCCATAGCCATTGTTTGAAGCATCATTTGATTACTGCAGAGTTTCTGCATGTGGAAGTTGTCACTGTCAGCTCCACAGGAGGCAAGGCAGCCACGCACAGTGGAAGACTAACTGTGAAAACAGAGGTGTCAGTACACGCATAGGAAGCATGGGTAAGAACAGGTCAGGACTTCCTCCACTGACAGTGATCAGTACTAGCCCACAAAGATTCGACTAATGCAGTCCACTAAAATGAAGTTTGTTGTTTAAAATGTCCCCCAAGAATTCATTCATGGGAGGCTGACCCCAAGCAGTGGAGATGTGGGAGCTAAACCTAAGCTTATTCAGAAGCAGTGTGGATTTCATTAAAATTTGATTTCTATCTAATATGGCTATGGTATATGAAAAGTCTCATTTGACTTTGTTTTTGTCTTGAACTTCTGTATTTTTAAATAACTATTTTGACTAAAGCACCTCTATAGAAATCAAAGAATTATAGTACACATCATTCCCAGAATCAGTAGTATGTTCCTGCATTAACTTAGAATTACTGTTACATAAACATTTATTGACCTATAATATTTGGAATATAACTTGCGTTATTAGTCTGCAAGAAAAAAATTAGTTGAATGTATCATTGTAGAAGGTAGTATATTTTTCTGGTTCAAAAATTATGCAAATGATTTTTTAGAAATTTTTTTACATTTTTTAATTCAATTGCTAATGATTTTATTTTCCATTTTCTTAAAACTTGTCTTTCCTCATGTAACATTGGTGACGGATCAAGAATTATGACAAGAAGTTGGGATGAATATTAATTTTGCTCCCTCTGATCCCCCATAAATCAAACCCTGCTTTTCTGCATGTCTGCCTAATCTATGTGCAATAATTTAATAGAACAATGACAAATAAATGTAACTTTATTTATTTGTATAGATTTTAAGCATAAAATAAGGGTGAAACATGACAGAAATCACTTTTGAGTTTTTGATAAAGGATCATCACATCCTCGTGTAATTCTTTGTGGTTTCAGGAGGTTGAGTCAGTATCATAGTTGTGAACAGTATTCAGTGTTTTGTTTTTGCTTTTGTTTTTCTTTCAGTCTCCAACACAATACCCTTTATGGTGGCCATGAGAATGGGCCTTGGTGACCTCCAGCTGTGGAACATAACTGACCCAGGGCCTTGTGTCTGCACTCTGAAATGTGTCACTGAGTGTGTGTGTGCCCAGGCTACACTTCCCATGGGCTGCTCCCAGCCAAAGACTGCAGCAGCAGGGACCCTTAGAGAGACACACTCTGGGAGGCAAGGGACTCATTGCACAGCATTTTCCTTTATGATCTACTAAGAAATTATTTTTTTCAATTTATTATTTTAGTTAATCAATATTTACTAATATGGTTACCACATTTTGGTTTTGTTCCGGCATCATATTTTATGTAATGCCTTCTTTTTTTATTGCTTTTTCCCCTCAATCTTTTCTTGAGCAATCTCTGTGTATGTACATATTTTGACAATTGGATGGTTTATATATTATGATAGTAGTTACATTTTAGCTGTAAGATAAAAAACACATTTCTATTTATTTATATACTATTGGTTGAATCTCTACTATGAACAATGATATTATTAATACATTTTTCTTTTTCTCCTCCTCTGTACCTTTTAATTTTAATTTATTCTATTGACTTCTTGGTGGTTACCTTTATAACTTCTTTTATTTGATACATTACTAATTAATTAATAGTAATTTTAAATTATTTTTATTTATTTATTTTAGAGAGAAGAGAAGGGAGAGAGAGAGAGAGGGAAACATCACTGTGTGGTTGGTTGCCTCTTATGCGCCCCCTACTGGGGGCCTGCAACCCAGGCATATGCCCTAACAGAATGGAACTGGTGACCCTTTGGTTCACAGGGTGGCACTCAATCCACTGAGCCACACCAGCCAGGGTGAATTAACTAATGTTTAATCCTTTCAATAAAACATACGGAAACAGCTTTCTTTTATACCGCTTCTATCTTTCTTTCTTCTTTTGATTATTCACATCATTTCTACATAATTAGGGCTTATAGTATTTATAGATTAGTCTTTATTGGAATCTTCAATGATATTGGTCTAACTACTAGAGTAAAAAGGATGTCAATTCTTGGCTCACTTCTGTTCATGATGGAGTAGCCAGGATTGGTTTTACACATCTGCCTTAAAAAACAAACAAACAAACAAACAAACAAACACACTAAAAAACAAAGCAAAGCACAAAACTGAAACAAAACACATGGTACAATCACTGCATGACACACTGAACAACAGGCTTCCAGTGCAGTGATGCCTGAGGGAAGAAAACGAAACAAAGTCAGCTCTGCAATGGCCACAGCTCACTGTGTGGAACTTCAGTCCACACCATCGGGAGGCAGAACCCAGGCAAACCTGGTGATCTGCCTGATTTAAAGGAATAAGGTAGGCTTGAAAGTTGGGGAAGTCAATGCAGCTAGAACTCATGGGACTGAGAACCAGAGAAGAGAAAGCAGCAAGGAAAAGGCAGAGCTGAAAACCCCTTTCTGAGATTAATTTAATACAGAACATCATGCTCAGCTGAAGACTCCTTCAAGCTCATTAATCTGTTGCATAACTTTATTAGAATGTAATATAATGATTAAAAATGCCAGAGCATTTTAATCAGATTTAAAATTTAATTTCCTTCCTCTCCTTTATGTAATGTTTTATTAAACAGCTCTAATAGGAGAACTGAAACTAAAGAAAGAGATCGCCTTTTCTAAATTCAAAAATACAAACAAGCCAGCAATGTGGTTTTGACAGGTGAGGCTAGAAAAAGGAAATAGAGTTTGAGCACGCGATGGCCAGATGTGGCTGCATTGTGTTATGTCATTTCATCAATATTAACAGCCTCCTGTTTTAGAGCAGGAGACTGTTAGACCATGCAAGGAAGTTTTATGAAAACTATGAAGTTAATGAAAAACTGCTTATATATCATAACTTCATTAGCTGTATGCAGATGGGCATCCTCATTTTCACAGAAGAAAGGACTTCAGCAGAAAGGAAAGTTTGGGTAAAAGCAAACTGCATAGACTTCTTTTAACTTAGCATGTGCAAGATATTTTTTTAAAAAAATTGAATGTTTGAGTTCTTATTGTTTCTTTTGTGCATTATTACAGTTCCAAGGTTCTTAAAATGTTATGATTGATTAAACAGAGATGTTCTCAAAACAGTTCAAAGCTATTTAGGTAATAATAATAACCAAATACTCCTTCTAAGATAAAACGATATTTTGCATTTTTTAGCACAGGTTGAAATTTTCAAGGAATTCAAATTATGTTTAGTTCATTTTTCTAACTTACATTTGGTTTGGAATACTTTGCTTAATTATACCCTAAATCTGATGTTAGCAGAAGAAAATGAAGTAATCAAGAGTCCTCTTTAACTGAGCATGCCACTAGATACTTCATGTACATTGCTTTTGAATTTTCTCAATAACTATGAGAAATAGGCATCATATCTTTTTTATTTATAAAATATGAAATCTGAATAGATCAAGCCAGAAGCAACCTATGAACCTGAATTGAAAGCATGGGATGAGAAACAGGAAAGAGAAAAGCCCAATAAGTCAAAGATTTGAGAGATTTGAGAGTGATGGATCAGTCACTTCAAAAGAAGCCCTGGCGGGTAGCTTAGCTGGTTGGAGCTTCATCCTGATACACCACTGTTGCCCTTCTGCCTCTGGTCGGGGCAAACACAAGAAACAACCAATGGGTGCATAAATAAGTGGAAAAAAAATTGATGTGTCTCTCTGTCTCTCTCTCTCCCCTTGCCAAATAAAAGTGAACAAACAAACCAAAAAGCCCCCCTCAAAACAGCAAGAGACCTAGAAAAGAAGGAAGGGATAGTATCCACTGGGTCAGGATATGGAGGTCATGGGTGATGATGCCAAAGTTCTTGCACAGTCTGTAGACAGAAGAGAAAGTGGAAACTGAAAAAATTGAGAGTATATACCTGGTTTAAAAAGCTTGGTTCAAAATGGAGTAAAGATACGACTGGCATTAGTGTCATGAGTAAATTAAAGGAGAGGTATTCTGTTTATTTTTTAAATTATTTATTAGAAGAGCATTATGCTAAGTGACCTAAGCCAGGTAGTAAAAGAGAAATACCATATGATTTCACCTATAAGTGGAACCTAATGAACAAAACAAATAAGCAAGCAATATATAACCACAGACATTGAAATAAAGAACAAACTGATAGTAACCAGAGGGGAGGTGGGAGGGGATAATGAGGGGGCGAAGGAGTAAGGGTTTTCAGGGACATCTGTAAAAGACACATGGACAAAACCAAGGGGGTGGGGTGGGGTGGGGTGGGGTCAGGGGTGGGAGATGGTAATGGCTGGGGTCAGGGGTGGGGAGAAAATGGAGACAACTATACTTGAATAATAATAAAAAAAAGTTTTGTACACTCCCCCAAAATAAAAATAAAAATAAAAACACACACATACACAAAATAAAACTAAGATTTGAAAATTTAAACATTATCACTTTCAGAAAAGGTCTTATCAATATGTGGAATTTAGCAGAAAACTCAGAGTCAAATTTGTAAAATAAGAGCATGTTTACTTTCACAGTAAAGCATTTGAAAGGGAGTCTAGCTTTCAGATCAACTGGCTCACTGTGAAAGAGAAAAGAAATAGTGATAGTTCAAAATTTTGTATGGTCATTGAAATTCTTATTAGATAATAATTGGGTCAGCAATGATAAAAATTGGATATTCACATTTTTGGAAATATGGTGTGCTGGCCTTATCGTAACCATAAACATGGAAACATCTAGGTAAGAACAAACTACATAAAATAGACTATTATAGAGTAGTTCAAGCAAGAGAAGAAGTTGTTGGCAGAGGTGAAGGGAGAGAACGTATAGCAGGACATATTCTGAGGTGTGAGTTAGCCTTCATTGGGAAGACAGCCCACCTTAGTGGCCAAGCCTGCAGTGGGCTGGTGACCAGTGGGAAAGTCTAGAAAACCTAAACTGGAGAAGGAAGCTGGAGAGAAACTGTGGAGAGTTAAATCTTCCCTGGGCAAGAGAGATTTTCCCCACAACCACACTGAGAGTCAAAGTCTGATAAATTTTGGGGGGGGAGAAGGAAGAATGAGTAACAAATTGAGCTTGGTGGAGTTAAGTTTCTTTTCAAACTGTGGTACACTTATACAATGGAATACTACTCAGCAGAAATAAAGAAGGAGCTCCTACCATTTGCAACAGCATGGATGGAACTGGAAAGCATTATGCTAAGTGATATAATTCAAGAGCTGAAAGAAAAATACCATATGATTTCACCTATAAGTGGAACCTAATCAACAAAACAAACAAGCAAGCAAATAGAACCAGAGACATGGAAATGGAGAACAAACTGACAGTAACCAGAGGAGAATGAGGAGGGGGATAAAGGGGGAAAGAAGGGAAAGGAACTAGTCAAAGACCATGTGAGAATGGCACATGGATGTGGACCACAGTGTGAGGACTGACTGTGGTGCAGGGGGTGAGCTGGGCAGAGTAGGGCAAAGGGGGAAAAGTTGAGACAACTGTACTAGAATAACATTAAAATATTTTTTTAAAAAGCTGTGGTACATTTACACAGGGGAATATTATGCAACAGTAAAAAGGGGAAAAACTTATTGTGCAAGAGCATGGATGGATCTGGAGAAAATTATGTTAAGTGAATTAAGCCATCAATGAAAGAAAACTGCCACATGATCTCACTTATAGGTGGTCTCACTTATATGTGGAATATAATGAACACAATAAACCAAGCAACAATATAGTAACAGAAGCTTAGATACATAAATCAGACAGATAGCTCTTGGGGAACGGGATGAAAATGGTGAAGGGTTTAACCAAAGGGCATTTATGCACAACCCACAGACCCAGACAACGATATGCGGATTGGCTTGGGGAGGGAGGGGGTGGGGCTGGGTAGAGGTGGGGAAAGGGAGAGAAAAGCAGGAACAACTGTAACAGCATAACAAAATAAAAATACAATTTTTAAAAAGTTTCATGGAAACAAAAAGAATGCAGAAATGGACCTTAAATTTACAACTTTTGACTCTTCCAACTATCTTTCCAAAGCATCATGCTGTCATGTTCTTTTATGTACCAAACTCTGTTTATATTTGACAGTTTCAAAACATGAGAACAGCACTTACTATGCCTCATATTTGCTTAACACTTTGGCATAGGTAATACAATTAAACATTCCCTCCCTCCCTTCCTTCCTTTTTCCCTCACTGCCTCCTCTCTGACCTGGGTTATAGGTGAAAAAGTAGAAAACATCAGTCCTTCTCCTAATTTTGCTTCTGGTCTTTCCATGCTATAGTCACAATATTTATTACTGACAGTAAAAGTATTTGTCCATGGTGTGTGTCAGTTCTAGACTTTCTGGAAAAATTAAAAAATATCTTCGTAATTTCTTGTGTGTTTCCTACTCTTTCCTTTAGTTTTAATTTTATAAATAGACTTCATTCTCAACAACACAATTTTTTTAGGGAGTCACTCCTTTCCTTAAGTAATTCAGAATGTTTTGCCCTCCTAAAACTGATTTCAACTCAAGAATACCATCACTTCTGATATTCTCTGGTATAAGTTTTTTTCCATGACCTTTCATATGCAGCACTTTTTTTTCCATTTTTCTGGTTTTTGACACTGTCTCTCCCAATTGATATTTTAGAACTTAGTATTTTTCCTTCAATACCCACAAACTAGGTGCATTGCATCCAGAAACACTACTACCAATAATAATAAAAATACATGTAATCCACTGTTCCACATGGAAAATTTCAATGAACACCGATTTTCACATAAAAATGAACTAACTCTTTGATTTGATATTTAGGACTCTTCATATAGACCCTGTCACTTCTTTCCAGTATATCCCCCACTGCTCCCCACTACACTCATTCTGGCACCAACACCACCCTTCCACTTCTCTGAATTACTTGCTAAAATTGTCTTATATGTGCACGTCTCTTCCTATCTTGCTTAACTGACCCTCTTCACTTGGCATGTTTTCTCCTATATTTTGCCTCTGAGGCTACTGTTTATTCTCTAAAAAGTTGTAAAGCGTATAACACTAAAGCATTCAATACTTTGAGCTATTCTCTTAATTGGAGAGCATAAATTAAGATGTAAGAAAAAATGAGGAATGTATATACTGTTTATGAAAGAAAAATGTTCATGTATTTTTAAAACCTTCTATCACAATATATACTATTGATTTATTTTAAAAATATAGTTTATATTTTAGGATGCTTTGATTCTTTGCCAATACTTCCTTGACTTACCCCATTTCTTTAGGTTAAAATATTTCTTAAACAGCATAATTAAACTTATATACTAAATTTCTAATAAACTTACTATGACACATTTAGTGAGACAGTTTTTTTTCCTCTGAAGATTGGAATCTCACTAAATTTTTAGCTTTTATAAAAAGCAACATGCAATAATAAAACAAAGCAGCAGGTGGAGCTCAAGAATATATTAAGACTTGCTCCTCCAGTCACTTTTAATTGTTAAATCTGAAATAATTGAGAATTCCAGATATACTTACACTTGTTTTTACTACCTGACACTTCTTTTTTTATAAGTATATTGTGAACTTATTACCGAATTTTGGCATTTTCAAAATTATTGGATAGGTTATGTTTATCCAATATTTAAGAAAATAAAGACACAGTGCTAGAGATTACTAACTATATTTTAATAGTATTTATGCTTTAATAACATTAATGTTTTATGATGTGCATTTTAAGTATATTAACATTAAGTATTTTAAGTATATTAACATTAAGTATTTTAATAACATTAAAAATTATGTGCATTTTAAGTATACTCAATGGTTGTTTTACTTAAAATGTTTCCTTTGTAAAACTACTCCTAATCATTACCTGATTAGGGATCACTAAAGAAAAAGTCAATCCACACATTATGACTATCATATCCTCAGTTCACATCTCATCTCCAACAATTACTTCTTGAGAAATTTCATCTCACCCTAATTAAGCTTTCTGTGACTTACCCTAGTGCAGGCAAAGTTAGTTGTTTTTCCTAAGTGCTCTATCATCATCAACTATAGCAATTTAATTGCCATTAATAATTTAATTTCCTATTCTGCAGCTGGGTTATAAACTCTATATCCACAGTACCTAGCGCAGAGCCTAGGCCTGTGGTTTGTATTCTGTAAACACTCACTTCACTGAATGGTGGGAGATGTGCATTTGGAGGATAGGAAAGAACAATGAGAGAAATAGAAACTCTCCATAGAGCATGGCACATACAAGGAAAATAAGTGATGGGGAAGGAGTAGTGGCAGATTTGCAAGTGCCTCATTTAAATCCATAATTATCTTTGGTAAATATAACAGGACTGGCATTGTGGAGTAACTTCAGAACAGCTTTGAGTTCATAATAATGCTTTGAAGAGACACTTTTCTGACAAGCAATACCAAAGGTCAGGCAATTCACTCATGTGATTGAAACAGGGTTGGCCAGAATTATGGAAAACTGAGAGCACATGCTGCATCTAAAGGATGCACCACTTACTCAGGTCCTGACACTAACTGATATGCAGAAGTGTGGACTAAATATTCTAGAGTCTTAAATCCTATATAAGAAGCCAAAATCAAATCTCATGATTTTATGAATTGTTAATTAAATTTAAATTTTAAAATCAATGTCTGGTTTAAAAAACTTATGTCTGTGCAGTTGATCTCTCCCAAATACAATCAATCTGTCTGCCTTTTCTTGACTCAATAGGCAATACCAGCAATGATGGAGAGGCAGTGGCAGACTCGAGGAACAGCTGGGAATCACACTGAACAGGAGTAACTGCAGTACCACACACACACACACACACACACACACACAGAGAAATACACAGTTATAAATACAGATATACAGTATTTGAATGCAGTTATTTACCTGAGCTATGGCAATTCTTCCTGTCCTGTTGTTCTCTCTTTATCCACTCTTTAATTTATTTTAAGCCATAAGTTAAAAGGTAATTTTCCAAAAGTTGTCTTTTTAAAATTGTCAGTTTCTATCTGTATTTCATTTATTCCATATAGTGCTGTTTTAGTACAAAGTTAACATATGCTCCTTGAACATCCAAAAATATGGAAGGAAAATCCCTCCACCTGATTTTATTCCACACCCACAGTCACAATTAACAACTTGATTTATATTTTTATAAATATACAGCTCTTAAAATACAAAAATATATACATTACAATGTCTTATGCATAGTTTGATCCATTCTTATAAAAGTGAACACATTGTGTGTATATTTTATAACAGCATATTAAAACCTGGTTCTGCAATTTATATTTTATTGTGGATATCTTGCCACTATACGTGAATTTAACTTATCCAAAGGGAAATATGTTTAACCAAATAAAAAGGAAGTAGGAAGAAATCTAAAAATGCACAGACATTTCTGTTAAATGAGCAGAACATCTTCAAGTCACTATAGACAAAAACTTTCCTTACATTTTCTTTGCTCCCTCTGTCGATCTCAGTTTCTAAGACCTTTGGTGCATTTTCTCAGGTGAGCTCTTGCAGCAGTAAGTTTGACATAGTAGATGAAGCACATATGTTTTGTAAAACATCCACTTTATATAGAAGTTACCTAATTTACTCAGGGTTATTCTCTCCAATATGATGCCTTACAGAGAGATTTTTAAGGCTAATTTTTATTACAACTAAATTTAGCTTTCCATATTGTCTTTAGAACCAAACTCCCTGCCAAGGCAAACTCTATTGTATTTTTCTATCCATTTTTTAAAAAATGAAATGTACTGGGGTGACATTGGATAATGAGATTATATAAATTTCAAGTGTATGTTTCTATGATACATCATCTGTATATTGCATCAAGTACCCACCACCCAAAGTCAAATCATCTTTTGTCACTGAACATTTGCCCCCTTACCCTTTACTACCCGCTCAGTCTCTGCCCCCAGTTACCATACTGCTGTCTGTATGTGTTTTGTTTGCTTTTCTTGTTTGTTCATTTGTTCCTTTCAGTTTTATATCCCAAATATTAGTGAAATCACATGGTTCTTAAATTTTTCTGACATTTTGTTTAGCATAATATTTTCAAGGTCCATCTATTTTGTCATAAATGGCAGTATTTCATCTTTTCTGTGGCCTGAGTAATATTCCTGAGTACTACATCTTCTTTATCCAACCATCTTTCAAAGGATACTTTGACCTGATAATTTTTTTCAGTAGAAGATTAGTTCAATTTGTACACAGTGATACATTTGTTGATTCTCTACAGACTCACATTTACATGGAGAGGACTAGTGTCCTTCATTTTTATTATTTTTCATAACTATTTTACCTATTCTACAATAGTTACTTCTTCAAGATAAATTTTACAATGAATTGAAAGAACACAAATTAGTTTTGTTAGAATTCTGAATGGAAATAAATTAATAATACATATTTATTATTATTTATTGAGTTCCTCTTTTATGTCAAGAGTTTTTGGTCATAACTCTCTATAGTAGACATTACATTGTTATTATATATATTATACAAACAAAAACATGGAGACACTATTCAGTTAACTAATAGTGACTGAATTATTTAGTCAGTGGGCATTAGGAATAAGATCAAAATCAGACTTGGAAACCCCCTACCTAAACAGTGTCTCCTATTCCATTTTTAATATATATATGTGTATTTGTGTGTGTGTGCACATACATGTAATATCATAACATATACACATATAATTTCAGTTTGGGGAGAATTTATTTCTTTACAATACCGAACCTTCCCAGTCAGGAATGCATTATCTATTGTCTCTTCTTGTACTCAAATAACATTCATCATGATTGTCATCATCATCATCACATAATATCTGTCATTGAGGTACTGCAATCTTATAAATATGCACACACATTTATTCACCATTTAAATATGTATTTATTTATCATATTTCCTATGATGACTCATGTTATCATGTTAACATGTTATCTCATGACCCTATTAGTTAGTACATTTACCAGTTTTTTGCATCAAGTACAGACTGGTTTAAGAAAAAAAGCACTCTGCCCTGGCTGGCGTGGCTCAGTAGATTGAGCGCGGGCTGGGAACCAAAGTGTCCCAGGTTCGATTCCTAGCCAGGGAACATTCCTGGGTTGCAGGCCATAACCCCCAGCAACCGCACATTGATGTTTCTCTCTCTTTCTCTCTCTCCCTCCCTCCCCTCTCAAAAATAAATAAAAATAAAATGTTTTTTAAAAAAAAGAAAAAAAGCACTTTAACTATATTGCAGTGAATTTAGCTTGTGTAAAATTAAAGCTAAATTTCACTCTAGAAAATCCTAAAGATAAAATAGGTTTAAAATGTAAGCAGGCAAAATAAACAAAGAAAAGAATATAATTTTTAAATATTGCTAAATATCCATATTTAAATATATTGATCTAACTCTAAAATGTACTCAAAGTGGGGTAAATTCTTCTAAACAACTCAAATCTTAATTAGAAACTATTGAGATTCATTCTATGATTCTGATGCCCATTTCCTTCCCATTTACCGTCAAATAGCAGATGAAAGCAAAATTCTCTCAGCAGACAACAAATAAACCTAAACACCTTGAGGACCACTAGGGGGCATGCTCTGCTTTTTTATCAGAGAGATTGCACTTGAGTTTTCTCTTTTTCAATTTAAGAAGCCCTGGTAAACAGGTGAAGAATTGTAAAATCAATAACGATTGCAAAAATAGTTAAAAGGCTTAATTTTCTTTCTAGAAGAGCAATGCATGCAATTTAATGGAATGGAAAAAATAAAGAGACCAAATCCAAGAGCAATTTTTATTAATAGTTGGCAAATTTTGTTATAGGTAAGATCCACTTATAGGTAAGATCATATGGTATTTGTCTCTCAACATCTGGCTTATTTCACTTAGCATAATGCCCTCTAATTCCATCTATGCTTTCTGGGAAGCAGCAAATGACTCTACTCCAGGAAGACAAAAAACCCAGTTATAAAATGCAGTAGACTGTTCTGTGTGGTGTGGACCAAGCTCCCACTCGGAGATGCACAGGACCTGCACCCATGGACAGGTTCTCCTGTGGGGAATCAAGCCTGCAATGCACCTAGGCCGCTACGAGTCTTGCTTTTTGCTAAAACTCCCTCAACCCTGAATTGAGGACATTTACTGCACAGCAACTTCCTAAAATCCATGCTAAACTTTCCAAGGATGAGTATAACCAGTCCAACTACTTTTGCCTTTTCATTTGCAAATATCCCTCTTCTGTGATGTGATTAGCAGCATTGGCTCCTTTGTTTTCTGTAAAAGGTAACCACTCTAAGTGAATTTGTGCATAGTAAATGAGGACCATCATGTAATGGGTGGAAAAACCCAATAAAGGCCTGGGATAGCAGAGGCTGAGGCTTTTTGCTCCCCTTGAGAGGAAAACCATGCTGTCCCTTTTCCTCCACCTGACTCGGTAGTCCGTGTGAATGTCTCATTTCATCCATAATGACGTGGACCCCATGAGCCAGGGTCAGCATCAATAAAATGGGCAAAAGACTTAAACAGACACTTCTCCAAGGAGGACATACAGAGGGCCCAGAGACACATTAAAAGATGCTCAGCATCACTAGTCATCAGAGATATGCAAATTAAAACAACAATGAGATATCACTTCACAGTGGTCAGATTGGCCATCATAAACAAATCAACAAAGAACAAGTGCTGAGAAAAGGAAACCCTAGTGCACTGTTGGTGGGAATGCAGACTGGTACAGCCACTGTGAAAAATAGTATGGAATTTCCTCAGAAAACTGCAAATGGAATTGCCTTTTGACCCGACAATTCCACTGCTGGGATTATACCGTAAGAATCCCAAAACACCAATTCAAAAGAACCTAGGCACCCCAGTACTCATAGCAGTGTTATTTACAATAGCCAAGTATTGGAAGTAGCCTAAGTGCCCATCAGTAAACAAGTGGATTAAAAAAACTGTGGTACATTTACACAATGGAATACTATGCAATTTTTGTCTGTCTTATATTCCATTCTATATCTACAATAATGTGGTGCTTGAATGTCCCTTTATTATTGGATATTTAGGCACCCTCTGATTTTCCACTAATATAAACCATGCCCTGAAAAGTATATCTGTAAGAGCATAACTGCAGACCAACTTGGACTCATGTCTCAACTATATCAATTACTATTTGAAATGTGGGGTTAATTATTAACACCTTTAACTCCAGTTTTTTCCCCTTACTTAAAATGAAGGCTAGTATTAGAAATAGTGTATACAAGGCGATTGTTAGGACTAAGTGACTTAAAACACATAGAAAAGAAGGAGCTCAGCATACAGAAAGTACTAAATATGTACTAGTGCATTATAACGTGTTATTGTTAAAATTTTTGTATGTGAATCTGCATTTCAGATTATTGCTCTAAAACAATTTCTGGAAGTAGATTTGCTCATTCAAAAGTCAGTGATCCTTACTTCCAAATTGTTTTCCAAAAATAGTTAAGCTATTTTACAATCTAAAGATATTTCAAAATGCTGAGACTTTCATCAATACAAAAATAGTAAATAACTCATTCAGAGAATAACATGGTTTTGAGAGACATTGGAACTCATATCTGTCTTTAGATGTAAAAAGAGAAAATGTACATCACAAAGCATTATGTATATCTGATTTTGATTTCATCTTTTTTACGAAATCAGACAATCTGAATTTCACCAGGTCTAGCAAGAATTTTTTGAGTATACACACACACACACACACACACACACACACACACATCCTATTTTCTTGAGAAGGGAAACAATAGTCCTTGTAAATCTCAGGAAATTGTGTATCAAGAAAAGTAAAGAACTGCAAATCCAAACATAACCCTCTTAAAATATGTGACCTGCTGATCTGATTGAAGAACTTCAAATATATCTTTGTTTTTCTGGGCCAGGTATGTTAATCAGTGTAAACATATGGTATTAACTTTTATCCTATTTCCTTTGGCTTATACTGTCTGTAACCTTTTCTAAAATCTAAATGTAACAAGTTAAAGCGTCTACTAAATAATATGCTGTATAATGTATATGTTATTATTTTGAAGCTCACTTAAAATATAAATAATTGGAGCCAACTACCTACTTTTGACATCATGCATCCAGTTAATAAATGTACTAAAATGTTTTATTCATTTAATTGGGAAGCATGTACAATTTTTTTTGAACTTTTGACTAATTGCATCTAATTAGAAGACATTGAAATATAAAGCACAACACAATTTACATTTATTTTTCTCTTTTGGGGGGGCTACTAACTATATATTTGCAGAGAGCTAACCAAGAACCAATTTCTTTCAGGTGCAAATATATTTATTATTCTATTCTCTATACACCCATATGTTCAGAAAGCAGGAAACCTTGATAGTTAAGTGTATTTTGAGCATTTCAAAAACAAAAGGTAAACTGGTAAACAAAAACAAATAAACCAAATGAAGTTAATTTTCCCTTTGGGTCAGGATAAAAACCGTGGAAAAATAGGTGAGTTTTTGACTGAATTATTTATATAAAACTCCTGAAAATTTTAATTGCTTTTAAGAGAAAGATATGGTTTCCTTAAAATGGTGTTTCTTAACCTTCACTCTCCCAGGGGCTTTCTGGATTTTAGATAAGAATGTCAGCTATGCTAATGTGAAAGCTGCTTATGAAAGGATCAGATTAAAGAGGTCTGAAATACAAATAACTATTGAAAAATAAATTGCTGAACACTTACCCTGCTTATCTGTTTTAACTGAGAGTTGCACACAGACACCATTGGTTAGAGAAAGTAGACTCTTATCTACTCAATTTAGAGTTCTGTTGAATTTGATAACTTGTTTCCAATCTTATTTAGTTGATATTACACAGATAAAGTCCAAGGGAGAAAGTCGAAAGTGGAATGTAGGCATGCCGAACCAGAAAGTCCTATGGAAAGTCAGACTGACAGACCCTTTATAGGTCTCAAGTCTGTCTGTTATCAATTTGAAAGAAGTATCATTAAATAATAACACCAAAGACATTTCCATGAAATAAGTAACAAGTTGCTCATTTTTGAATCTCCTCTATCAAGCCAAGAATTTAGAGCATATACTAAAACTCACCAGGGAGTGACTCGGCAATGAACTTTGGAATAGAAATTAAATTATTTGGAATTTTAAAGAATGAATAAATGTTCTACCTTAACTTATCTAATGAGATATATTTAATTTAAATAAAAATGTCTCAGATTCCTTGTAGTTCCTTCTATTTGTAATGGAAGAAAGTGTCTTATGAAATGAGTTAGTAAGTCAGGTTTCCTGCCCTTTAAGTATCAGGGAACCTCCTTGGAGATGAACCCAAGTGAAAATGAAAGACTCAGGATTTCCCACTAATTGTCCTGTTTTAAAAATGAGGCCCCCCCCCCCCCCCCAGACATGTTCTTTTACTTACAAACAGAGGTTACCATGGGTCTTGGAAATGAATCACCTAAATGTAAGTTGTTACTGGTTCAAAATGATATTATTAACTTAGCCTTATAGTGTCCCTATGGTAGTCCTGGACTTTGAACACTTTATGAATAAAGAGCCACAACTACCTTATTTAATTGTTTATTTACTGCAAGACATTCTCCACAAATGTTTGTTAAATGAATGAAGTTCACTAATATAAACAGCATAGACCCTGTCCCCACTGAGTAACCACATTTGTCTCTTAATTTTAATTAATTAAAAACAAGTAACCATATGTCCTTATTAAATTATTTCTATCAAACTTACATGCTTCCATAATTTCATAGCTTCATATCATAAGAGTTGTATAAAATTCCCTCTTTTTACTTGGTCCTGAAAAAATACTCTTTTAAGAATAGTATTTATAACTTAGGCCTGGCTGGCATAGCTCAGTGGATTGAGCTCAGGCTGCGAACCAAAGCATTGCAGGTTCAATTCCCAGCCAGGGCACATGCCTGGGTTGCAGGCCACGGCCCCCAGCAACCGCACACTGATGTTTCTCTCTCTCTCTTTCTCCCTCCCTTCCCTCTCTAAAAATAAATAAATAAAATCTTAAAAAAAACTGAAAAAATATTTATAACTTAAACAATTGCTTTATATGTAGTACTTACAAAGAATATAACTTTTCAACATAATTCAATAATTAGCTTCTCTTTAATCTCTTCATTAGGATGATGTCTTAAAACTCCTATACACACACAACACACCATTTTAACAAGGGCTTTGGACATTTGCATACACATTAACCTAATGCTTTCCCAGCAGTATAGACTGGCTTGGGGTATTTCCAGAGATCCAGAGAGGGTTGAGGAGATCTGTACTTGCTAAGGAGAGAAGCAGTGGTGGGAAGAGCAGAAACTGTTCTCTGAAGAGGGAATGCACAGAAGGCTTGTAAATCACACATTTTGGGTCTTTGAGGAAGGGTCAATATTCATACTCAGACAAAAATTACCTTTGAAGCTTTATGGGGTGGTGAGGCATGAATAGACAGAGTTGGGGTGCATTATAGCACATAGCAGAGCTCAAGACTAAAGGCATGGAACTGGGCAAAGCTTCAAACATGAATAGTAAGCCAAATTTACTTAAATAATTTAAAATATTACATGCAGCCATAACACTAATTCTAATTTAAATAATTTTCAGTATTTTATTTTGTAGTGGGGAAAAACTAAATATAAAGTGTTCAGTTACTAAGAGAATTTTAAAGCCCTTCAGAATGATTGCTCAGTGTATAAACAAGAATATTAAAAAATACCAACCCTCTTTTCATTCAACATGTAAACAGATATGAGGCATTCTATATCAGATGTGAATTTCAGAGATACAAAAATATTTTTCATATCTACAAAAAAACAACTGTGTCTATAGTTTATCTTATTAGTCATGGTTGTATGCCAGTATCCAATTCTATGTTAAAAAAAAAAAAAGCTTTCTAGTTGTAGATGTCAGAGACATTTATTTTCTGTGTGGGACTCATATCTGCTGTTTTATTGGAACAGTCTTGAGTGTCATTTGATTCTTCCATTGTTATTGTCACAAAATCACCATGAAGTCCTCCTCATTATGAATGGGTGAAAACCCATTCCAGCAAGAATTAGCTCAAGTAAAGTTTTTGTTTCTTTTCCATTTGGGGATATAATCATTGTTGGTTGAGAAAAATGCATGTCATTAAAGATGTCAGTCTAAGAGACTTTAAGTTTTGATTTTCCCCAAGTTAGATTGTTTTTTAAGTTTTTAAATTAGCATCTTTAAAATATTTCATATTTATGCATAGATTAAATTTTTATATCATAGAAATTTCTTTTTTTGAGGCTATCTCTGTTTCTTTTTTTTTTGAAACAACAATTTTATGCTCACAGCAAAATTGAAAGGAAGTGACAGAGGTTTTCCTTACACTTCTGGCCCCTACTCATGCTCCCCATTGTAACATCCCTCACCAGCATGGTAATTTGTTTCAGTTAATGACCCCTCATGAACCCATCACAATCACTCAAAGCCCATACTCTACTTTAGGATTTACTCTTGGTGTTGTATATTCTAGAGTTCGAACACATGTATAACAATGTGTATCCACCATTATAGTATCCTAAAGAACAGTTCACTGACTGAAAATCCTCTGTGCTCCTCCCATTCATCTCCCAGCCTCCACTCCCAAACTTGGAAAACTGCTAATCTTGTTATTGGCCCAGTGGTTTTGTCTTTTCCAAACTGTCATACAGTTGAAATCATATAACATGTAGCCTTTCCAGACTGGCTTCTTTTACTTAGCAATATGCACTTAAATTTCTTCCATGCCTTTTCATGGCTTGATTACTCATTTATATTTAGCAATTAGTAATATTCCATTGTTTGGATGTTCTATAATTTACTTATCCATTAACCACATTTAGGGCATCTTGGTTGCTTCCAAGTTTGGACAATTAATGAACAATGCTGCTATAAGCATCTGTGTGCAGCTTATGCTTCTTGTTATTCTCTTTAAGAATATAACAAATTAATACATGTTAATAATAAGTTCAATCAATCCTAATGTATAAATGATGAAAAATGAGAGTCCCTCCACACTCCAGCTCTCTTCCATCCTTAGTTTCTCAGAACTGAGTTTAACTACTCTTCACATCTGCATTATATATGGGCAAAACATAACTAAAGTTATTTTTAGTGTGGCAGGGTAATTCAAAAACAAATAAAAGATAGTAAGATCTTAAAATTTTATTTTAATATAAAAAGTGCACTCAAAGTATTTGTAGTAAAGATTTTATACACACACTCATAAAATCCAGGTATACTAAACTAAATATATCTATACAATATACCTGAATTATAATTATATTGTGTATTATTATATACAATAATATATAACATATAATGTGTTATATCATATAACATAATTATAATATATAACTATATATAATTGATATATGATTATAATATATAATATATTATCACACATAATAATGTATTATATATATTTATAATACATACAATCCAAGTATATTGTATAGATACATTTAGCTTGTCTATTTGTAATCTAGTTTACACAGATGTATCTTAGACAAATGTATTAATTGTAAAAATATATCATCTGTAAGAATGTAATTTGTCTATTCTAGATATGTTCTAGAGAAATGCTACAGTTAATGAGAAAATAAGGCTAGAAAATTTCCCTAGATTTTCCTTCACAAAAACTAAATAATGTCAGATTTATATTTTAAAGGACTAAAGGACAGATTTAAAATAACTGGACATTAACATACTATGTAAAAAGAATTGTCTCATTCTTCCAGTCCTTTTTAACAACAAAACATGTTTTATATATTGCTTTTCACCCTTTTGTCTAAGATCAAATGTAAAAATGTTTTATATAACCTGAGATAATGTTTCTAGGAAATAAAGGGCCATTGACAAAATATTTTAAAAATATTTGATCATCTTCTATAAGTTACTAAATTGGTGGATAATGCATATTTTTAAAAAATATTTTATTTATTTATTTTTAGAGAGGGAAGGGAGGGAGATAGATAGATAGATAGATAGATAGATAGAGAGAGAGAGAGAGAGAGAGAGAGAGAGAGATTAACATCAATGTGCGGTTGCTGGGAGTCATGGCCTGCAACCCAGGAATGTACCCTGGCTGGGAATTGAACCTGGGACACTTTGGTGAATAATGCAGATTTTTAAAGTTAGATTTTAAAATATTTAATTTTGAGTTATAATTTAAAAGAACAAGAGGCAAAAGGGCCTGTACATTTTTGATATTCAATGATTGAAGAGTTCACAATTTTCCTTTTCTCTTGGAATCCATTTATTTTATTTTAACTGAAACTTTGCATTCATGATTTATCAGTGCTTAACTCAAACAGGAGAGAGAATTCTACGTTCTTTTTCTACAGTTCACCTCATCATTTTCTAACCATATTTCAACAAACTACTGTGTTTATTTTTCTCCTGCTTCAAAATTTTCTGCGGTTTCTCTTCTTTTCATCTAAAAGTTTTACAAATAAATCTTCAGAGTATTAAAGCATAATGTCTTCTTCTGAAACCTCTGAAAAATAGTTATACAAAGTTAAGAATTGGCTTTCTTAGTGTTTTTAGTCAGAAAATATCAAATAAAAAAGAATATTTTAGCCACAGAAAAATAAATTTAGCTTAAAATATTTAAAAGTCTATTTAATTTCAGAAATTAAGAAAAACATGTCAAAAAATAAGCCTAACAAAAACATTAATTATAGCTGTTTCATAATGACTGCAAGTGTGTTATTAAACATATATAGTTGTTTGAATAAAGTGTCTGAAGCTATTTTTTCGTAAGTGAAAAAAATGATTACCCAAAAGTAGTAAGATATCTATAGCGATTTCCATAACCCCAGCCATGCCTACCTGTCGACCTCACTCATCTCCTCACTCGCGCTCACAGGCATTCTGTTTGTACCTCAGGTAGGCCAGCTACCCTTGGGACTTCTGGGCACTGCCGTCATTCCTCCTGTGACTTATTTTCAAGTATTTGCCCTGGCAATGTGTTCTCATCATGCAGCATTTAGCTCAAATTTTATTTCTTGACCAGATTCTCTAATTAGCTTCATTACCATTGGTTTCTTCCTTATCATCTTGCCCTCTTTTATTGCCTTAATAGCAATTATATTTCTCTGAAATTGTCAACCTTTTAATTTTCTGGGACTTGTCTTCTATGCAGATTTAATTTTTATATGAATGAGATCTTTTTATCTTGTTCCCTTTCTATAGCCCAATTTCAGAAGACTGGATGTTTCATAATAGTTATTGAATAACTATTTTTATAATTATTTAGTTTTAGTAATACTTTTTAGACATTAAATATTATTTGATAGTAGTTTCAGGTATACAGCATGGTGGCCATGCAATTATATGATCTTTGAAGTGATCCTCCCTACCTAGTTATTACAATATTATTTATCATATTTCTTGTGCTCCACTCTACTCTCCATTAACTGTTTTGCAGATATCAACTTGTACTTCCTAATCCCTTCACCTTTTCCCCCAGTCCCACATCCTTCTCCTGTCTGGTAACCATAAGTTTGTTCTCTGCAGCTATGATTCAGTTTCTGTTTTGCTTGCTTATTTATTTTCATCTTAAAATTCCGCATATAAATGGAATCATATGGTACTTATCTTTCTCTGTCTGATTTATTTCACTTAGCATAATACCCTCTAGGTCCATCCATGTTGTCAAAAATGGTAAAATTTTATGCTTTTTATGGCTGAGTAATATTCCATTGTGTATAGGTACCACTTTTTTATCTACTCATCTATTGATGGGAACTTATGCTACTTCCGTATTTTGGCTATTCTAAATATGCTGCAGTGAACATCGAGGTACATATATCTTTTTGAATTAGTGGTTTGGTTTTCTTTGGATATATATCCAAATATGGAATTTCTGGGTCATAAGGTAGTTCTATTTTTAAAATTTTAAGGAACTTTAATACTGTTTTCTATAGTGGCTGCCCCAGTTTGCATTCCCACCCACAATGCAAGAGGATTTCCCATTCTTTGCTGATTTATTGATGATAGCCATTATCACAGCTGTGAGATGATACCTCATTGTGGTTTCAATTAGCATTTATCTGATGATTAGTGACTGTGAGTATCTTTTCATGTGTCTGTGGGCTATCTGTATGTGCTCCTTGGTGAAGTCTATTCAGGTCCTCTATCCATTTTTTAAATTTAATTCTTTGTTTTTGGTGTTGAGTTGTCTGAGTTCTTTATAAATTTTGGATATTAACCCTTTATCAGATGTATCACAGGTGAATAACTTCTTCCCTTCAGTGGTTTTTCTTTTCCTTTTGTTGATGGTCCCTTCTGCTGTGGAAAAGAGTTTTTTTATGTAGTCTCATTAGTTTAGCTTTTCTTTTATTTATCTTTCCTAAGGAGATATATCAGAAAAAAATATTGCTAAGAGAAATGTTAGAGAGATTACTACCTATGTTTTCTTCTAGGAGTTTTATGGTTATAAGTCTTACATATAAGTCTTTAATTCATTTGGAGTTTATTATTGTATATGGCATAATGAAGTGGTCTAGGTTTTTTTTTCATAAATCTGTCCAATTATACTAACATTGTTTATTGAATAAATTGTGTTTACCCCAGTGTATATTCTTGCCTCCTTTGTCATATGTTAATTGACCATATAGGTATGGGTTTATTTCTGGGCTTTCTATTCTGTTCCATTGATAGATTATACATATATATATATATATATGTCAATATACATATCAATATTTATATATCTATATATATCTACATATGTATGTATGTATCTATTTATCTATCTATATCTATCTACATATCAGCTTTTATTCCATTACTATTCTTTTTGATCACTACAGCTTCATAGTATAGCTTGATGTCAGGTATATACCTTAATACCTTCAGGACTTTGTGAATCAGTCTAGGAAAGTTATATATTGAAAGAAACATTCATTTCTTTTAGGTATTTGGTTGCATATAGTCTTTTGTAGTACTCTTGTATGATCCTTTGTATTTCTGTGATGTCTGTGATAATTTCTCCTTTTTCATTTCTTATTTTTTACTTGAGTCTTTTCTAATTTTCCTTAGAGAGACTAAACCAGAGATTTGTTGATTTTAAAAATATTTTCAAAGAACAAGCTCTTTGTTGCATTAATTTTCAGTATGGATTTTTTGTTCCCTGTTTCATTCAATTCTGCTCTAATTTTTACTATTCCCTTCCCTCAGCTAACTTTGGGTCACTTTTGGTCTTTCTATATTTCTTTAAGATGTAGTGCTAGGTTGTATACTTGGGATTTTTCTTGTTTCTTGATATAGGCCTATAATGATATAAACTTCCATTTTATTGCAGCTTTTGCTGCCTCTCCCAATTTCGACATGTTGTACTATCATCCTCACTTGTCTCTGTGCAGCTTTTGATCTCTCCTTTTATTTCTTCTTTGACCTAGTCATTTTTTAGTAGTATGTTGTCTAATCTCCACAAGCTTGTGTTTTTTCCTGCTTTCTTTTTGCAGTTGATTTCTAATGTCGAAGAACCGTGGTCAGAGAATGTGCTTGTTATGATTTCAATCTTCTTAAATTTGTTGAGGCTAGTTTTGTGGCTCAACAAAAGGTCTATCCTTGAGCATGCTCCTTGTGCACTGAAGACAAATGTATAATCTGGTGTTCTGGGATGAAAGGCTCTATAAATGTCAGTTATGTCCATGTGGTATAATGTGTCACTTAAAGCAAACATTTCTTTATTAATTTTCTGTTTGAAGGATCCATTCATAACTGTCAATGGTATATTTAGGTCCCTTACTATGTTTGTTTCAATTTCTTCTTTTAGTTTTGTTAGTAGTTGCTTTATATATTTGCTCCCAGATTGGGTGCATATACAAACATATTGAGAAGTATTCTTCTTTCTTGATGAAATGTCCTCTTTATTATTAAAAAATGTCCATGTTTATCTCTTTTTACCTTTGTTATCTTGAAATCTATTTTGTCAGATATAATTATGGCTATATTCACTTTTCTGTGGATGCTATTTGTTGAAATACTTTCTACTCTTTCTCTTTGAGTCTACATTTGTTTTTGTAGCTGAAATAAGACTTCAGAAGGCAGCATATGGTTGGGCTTGTTTTTTGACCCAATCTGGTACCCTGTGTTTTTATTAGTAAGTTCAGTGCATTCACATTTAGAGTAACTATTGATGTATGAAGATTTCCTACAGCCATTTCATCTTTTGGTTTCTGGTAGCTCTGTGCTGCCAATGTTTCTTTACTTTTGTGTATCTGACTCTTGTTTTGGTTTGGTGGTATTCTATGATTTTGTCCTATTTCCTCCTTTTTAAGTTATGTGTCTCAGTTTTGAACTTTGTGTGTGTATGTATGTGTATGGTTAACATTAGTTTTGTGCAAACAAAAATTTTGTATGTATGATCACCCTTTTTCTTTTGAATGCATCTTATCTTCATTGTCCTTTGCAAATTCAGACCTTTGTCCCTTCCCCTTTCATGTTTTTGTTGTCACAAATTATCCCTATTTATGGTGTAAGTTCATTTTCAAATTGCATTAGCTATTGTCTTCTCTCTTTTTTGATGTTTTTACCTCCTTTAACTTTTATGTTATATTTAAATGCATAATATTTTATTATGAAAAATGATTGCAATATCCTAATTCTGTTTGTCTGTTAGCAATACTTTTTAATAAAATATTATGTATTTATTTAGTTTTAGAGAGAGGGGAAGGGAAGGAGAAAGAGAGGGAGAGAAACATCAATGTGTGGTTGCCTCCCGCACACCCCCTACTGGGCACCTGGCCAGGAACCCAGGCATGTGCCCTGACTGGGAATTGAAATAGTGGCTCTTTGGTTCTCAGGCCTGCACTCAGTCCACTGAGCCACACCAGGCAGGGCTTTCTGTTAGCAATCTTACTCATAGTTTTTTTTTTAAATCTTTTTGTTCTTTGTTTCAGGTAGAAAAACACCTTTGAGTATTTCTTGTAATGGAGGTCTTCTGGTGGTAAATTCCCCCAGCTTCTGTATGACTAAAAAGGTATTTATCCTTCATACCTAAATAATATCTTTGTTGGATATATTATTCTTGGCTGGTAATTTTTCTCTTTGAGTAGTTTAAATATTTGATTCTGTTCTCTCTTAGCTTGTAGGGTTTCTAATGGTATTTCCTATATAGGTCTATAGGCTTTTGTCTTCTTCTCCCTGGCTGCCTAGATAACTCTTTCTTTGTCATTAATTTTTGACAGTGTTAATAAAATGTGCCTTGGAGCAGACCTTTTAGGATTAGTATAATCAGGTGTTCTGTTTGCTTTTTGGATTCAAATATTTAGCTCTTTGCATAGGTTTGGGAAGTTCTCAACCACTGTTTGTTTGAAAAGGCTGTGTTCCCTTCTCTCTCTCTTCTCTTCCTGGTGTACCTACTATGCTTATATTTCTCTTTCTGACGGAGTCAGATAGTTCCCATTGAGTTTTTTTCATTGTTTTCTTTTACTCTCAAGTCTCCCTTCTCTCTTTTCTCTGCATCATTTCTAGATTTCTGTCTTCTCTATCACTAATTCTTTCCTCTATCATGTTAGCTCTATTTCCTATGTGCACTAGTTCATTATTTATTTCTTTTATTGAGTTATTCATCTTCAGAATTTCTAATGGTTTCTTTTTTTTAAAGTTTCAGTCTCTTTGGTACCCATTTGTTCATTGGTTTTATTTCTTAGTTGATTAAACTGCCTAGCTTTGTTTTCTTGTATCTCGTTGAATTTTTTTCAGAGCTTCAATCTTGAATTTTTTGTCATTTAAATCACATATTCCCACGTTTCTCATGATCTTTCATATGTCTTCTCAGGTATTTGTGAGTAGTACTTCAGTAGTCAGTTGACAAGAAGTCTTTCTTTTGTTGTCCAGTAGGTGGCGAAGAAGTACAAGTTGTTTAACTAAAAACTGCTCTGGCTTCTCAGTTCACTGAGGGAAGTGAAAAACGTCCTGTATTCCCTGAGGACTTGGGCATCTCCTCTGTGATCAAGTTGTCTTGGCCTCAGGGCACCAACCCCCCAGGGAAATGTGATGGGATAATGTAGTTGAAAGTCTGTGAAATCCCAGTGCTGTGCCTGGCACCCAAGGCTGCCAGAAGTGCAGCCATGATGCACAGTTGGTGGGGTGAGCTGGGTGAGGGCAGATGGTGCCTTTGAGCCTTTGGTCTCCCAGTAATGGCAACTGTTAGACCTCCATGGCTTCACCTGGGTATCTCCCCCCAACCCAGGGATTAGCTGCAGCTTGTGCCTGCAGCTCAGGGGAAAAATGCTTCTGTGGTTTCAGTTCTCAATGTTGCAGGTAATGTACTCTGCAACCTGACAATCATTGCTACAGCTTCTTCTGGGGCTCACTGTTAACTCTGGCAGATGAGCAGAGGTGAGTTCTGGGAGGGTAAGAAGAGGTGCCTGGGCTTTGTGGCTTTGTTTCTCTGCCTGCCAATGGTGGCTTCGAGACCACCATAACCAAACCTCTGTGTTCCAGGCTGCATCTGTGGCACTGGCTAGCCCGTCTTCCTTCCCTGCTCCCTGGCTTACTCCCACTCACCTACTTTCAGATGTTTCAATGTGCGGATCTCCCAGAAATGTTTTTATGTTGAACTGGGAATCCTTTGTTGAATTATAGCTTTTCAAATTGTTGTGACTTCAAGGGGAGAGACCAAGGGGACCTCTCAACCTGCATCCCTCTGATGTTACCTCAATATGTGTATATTTTTCTTTCCTTCTATAGAAAAAATTAACCTTTTGTAAAAACCTTTGTGGGAAGTGGGTTGAAGATCATTTGAATAACACCAGATGTTTCCCACCTCTCTTCCTGCTTCTCACTGCTTTCCCAGGATGCTACATCAGCACTAGGTCACAGGAGTAGGTTTAATCATGTGACACCTTCCTCATGTGGTCTTATTTTCTTATCCATTCAGCCACCCTGGTCTTTTGATTGAAGTATTTAATCCAGTTACATTTAATATGATTATTGATAGGTATATAGTCTTTGCCATTTTATTAATATTTATGTTCTTTTTTCTTCTTTTTTAAAAAATATATTTTTTATTGATAGAGAAAGGGAAAAGGATGGAGACAGAGATGGTGAGAAACATTGATGTGAGAGAGAAAGATCAATTGGTTGTTTCTTTTTTTAAAAATAAATTCATCATATCAATTTATTTGTTTTCCCTGGCATTTTTTTAGATTTTATTTATTTATTTTTAGAGAGAGAAGGGAGGGAGAAAGAGAGAGAGAAACATCAATGTGCGGTTGCTGGAGGCTGTGGCCTGCAACCCAGGCATGTGCCCTGACTGGGAATTGAACCTGTGACACTTTGATTTGCAGCCCGCGCTCAATCCACTGAGCTATGCCAGCCAGGGCTTGGTTGTTTCTTATAAGTGCCCCAAATGGAGGACTGAACCCATAACCCAGGCATGTGCCCTGACCAGAATTGAACTGGTGACCTTTTACTTTGAGGGACAATGCCCAATCTACTAAGCCATACCAATCAGGGCTTTTCCTTTTTCTTAAAAAAGTTTCTTTAATATTTCCTGTAATTCTGCCTTGGGGGCAATTAAGTTCTTTAGCTTCTTCCTGTCTAAGCTCTTTATCTTTCAATTTTAAATGATTGTGTTTCTTGGTAGAGTAGTATTGGTTATAAATACTTGTTTTTCATCACCCTGAATATGTTATACCAGTCCCTTCTGGCCTGAAAATTTCCTATTAAGAAGTCAACTGATAGTCTTATGGGAGCTCCCTTGTAGGTAACTAACTCTTTTTCTCTTGCTGCTTTTAAGATTTTTTGTTTGCCTTGAAACTTGGCATTTTAAAATGGGATGTGTCTTGGTGTGGGCCTCTTTGGGTTATCTTGTTTGTGATTCTCTGTACTTCCTAGAATTGTGTGTCTTTTTCCTTCACCAGGTTAGGGAAGCTTTCAGCTATTATTTCTAAAAGTGGGTTCTCAATCTCTTGCTTACTTTCTTCTCCTTCTGGTTTTCCTACGATGTGTGTGCTGTTGCGCTTGATATTATCCCAGAGGTTCCTCAAACTATCTTCATTCCTTCTATTTATTTTTTTAAAAAGTCTTCTTTTATAAAGATTTTATTTATTTATTTTTAGAGAGATGGGAAGGGAGGGAGAAAGAGAGGGAGAGAAACATCAATGTGCGGTTGCCTCTCATGTGGCCCTCACTGGACACCTGGCCCTCAACCCAGGCATGTGCCTTGACTGGGAATCCAACTGGTGGCCCTTTGGTTCACAGCCTACTCTCAATCCACTGAGCTACACCAGCCAGGGCCATTCCTTTCTTAATTATTCTTTTTTTTGTAGTCTTATTGGATGTTTTCAGTTGCCTTGTCTTCTAAAAAGCTGTTTCAATCCTTTGCTTAATCTAATTTGTTGTTGATTCTTTTATTTCTGTTATTATATTCTTAATTTTTAACTTATTTTTTATGGTTACTATGCCATTTTTCATACTGTTAAAGTTCTTACCATGTTTCTTGAATGTTGTTATACCCATTTTTTTTTTGAACTTGGTATCTGGTAGATTACTTGCCTCGATTTTGTTTAGTCATTTTCCTGATGATTACTCTTGTTGTTTTATTTGGGACATTATTTATTTCTTTTGGTACTATTTTGGCTACTTGTCTGTGTTTGTTTCTATATATTAAGCCGATCTCTTATGTTTCCCAGTTTTGGCAGGGTAGCCTTATGTAATAGGTGTCCTGTGGGCTCCAGTGGTAGTATCTCTGGTCAACCTGAGCTGGGTATTCCAGGATTGTCTTGTGTATGGGTGATGTGTATCCTCTTATTGTAGTTGGTCATTGCTGTTAGCATTTCTTTAGGTGGGTTGAGTCTTACGCTGGCTGGCTGTCAGAATTGGTTCTGACCACAATATAGGAACTTCTATGTGGGGGCTGACCCCAAGAAGCTGAATTCTCCACAGTGTTATCTGGTACCTGCTAACACCTTCTTTTGGGTGTGCCATTTGTGGAACTAATCATGTAGTGCTTTGTTGTGGTCTGAAGCCAGCTACCAGGTATGTTGGTTCCGAGGTCTCTTGGGTAGTACTGTACTGCAGGTTCAGAGGCTTCCTATGAGTACCCCTGAGCTCCCTGTTAGGAGCTTCCAAGCAATCCACAGTTAGTAACTGCTTGTGCTGTATGTGGGTGCACATGGGCAGTTCCAAACCACAAACTGAGGTCAGCTTCCACCAGTAGCAGGCCGGAAGGAAGTCAGCACAAGGCTTAAGGTTCTCTGAGACCTGCCACTGCCTGCCAGTTCCCACAAAGCTCAGTCACTAAAAAAGCCTCCAGTAGTACTAAAATTGCATGAGAGAGGTTCTCAGGGTGTCACTAGGGTGGGACAAGTGGTGTTGATCAGATTAATACAGAGTCAAATTTGGTACCACTGCTGAGTTTGAGGCCACTCAGTAAAAATCACAGAGTATACCAAGGCCAGCTGTACCTGCCTGAGACCTGGAAACTTCTGTAGTGGGATGGGGTATCAGGGAGTTGACAGGGTGTAGCTGGTAGAATTCACCAGGCCAATGCCTATTTGGCCATGTAGAGGGAAGGTCTAACATAGAAAAAATGGTGCCTGCCAGCTGTGGTGGGGAAGATGGGCCTTGACCTCGTGTCCTGAAGCCACACAACTCAGTTTCTCCCTGTGTGTCTCTGATATCCCCCAAACTTAACTGGAATTTTTCAAGAGGTTTTTTCTTTTTTCCTCAGTAGGGTGAGGCCTTAAGAATTCCTAAAGGTAGAGCTAATGCAGCTCACGGGCTAATGTCATGGGGAAAGGCCTCCACATAGGAAAGGTGGTACCTGTAAGCATGTGGGAAGAGGATGCTCATCCTAAAGCCATACACCTGGCTTTATTCTTGTGTATCTTTGGCATCCTATGAACTTGTTTGGAATTCCTCATGATTTTTTAAAAAAGGTTGTAAAGTGGGCCCAGGCTGGTCGCCCCCAGTAAAGCTTTGGGTCATGTGTACTTTGGGTAGTTAGGGCCTCAGGGAGTCACCAGAGTGGAGCTAATGTAGCTCATCAGGCTAATACCTGTTGGGGAAAGACCCAGTCCAGAAAAGCTGGTGCCAGCAGGCTGTGCATGAGCAGGACTCAACACAGAGAAACTGGTGACTGTCCCTGCAGCCCTTGCCCCAAAGCCACACAACTCAATCTCCCCTTGTATGACACTGGTATCCACTGCCCTCAGCCTCTGTCCCTCTGCCAGAGCCCACAATGAGTGCCTACAAATGAGATTTGTGCTTTATCTTTTTCAGAGGACACTTGGGTTTCCAACAGCCTTCCATCTCACCTGGGCAGGTGAGAACTGTGCTAATTTTCACTACCAGATGTAATGTAGACTCCTTTTCTTGGAACTGTGATCTGGGTTGGGAAGCTGAGGTCCCTCTTACTGGGTTCACTGTGGCCTCTTCCATATATCTTTAGTTATAGGACTTTTATTCAGCTAGTCTTCAGATAGTTATGCAGGCTTATTGTTCTATAATTTAGTTGTAATTTTGATGTGGTGATGGGAGGAGGTGAGTGCAGTCTCTATCTACTCCAACATCTTGATGGAAACTCTGTTAATACACTTAGCATGTTAACAGAAATAACTTTCTTAGATTGGTCATAGAAAATCATAACACTTTACACATGGAAAGACTTTACATTTATAGAGCCCAGCTATCTTTTCAATGTTATCATCACCAATAAGTAAGTATCTAAATTGAATAACCTGTGGAGGTTGAATTTGCTATTATGGAAATCCAATGCCTTCTAACAAATGTATTTTCAATATTATTGTAAACTCATTTCATAGAGTAAACATAAATTAATTATTAATTATAAAACCTTTATCTTTTATTTATCTAAGACCAATTATGAAACTGAGAAGGCTCTAGAGTTTGGGATATATCACTGAACAGAAAAAGCCCAATAAAATATCAATAAAATAGTCTTGTTCTTATGGATCTTATATTCTAGACAGGAGAGATAAATAACTAATTCAAATATAATAAACTTAGAAATGTCAGAATATATAAAAAAAGATGATATGTATAATAGGATGAGGGTGATCAGAGCTTACAGATTCTGGGCAGGTTAAAATTTTAGAGAAGATATTTAGAAAAGGCCTTGTGAATGTGGGGAAGATGTGTAGAGAAATGTGGGGGTCATTTTAGGCAGAGAGAATTACCCACATAAAGGCCTTAAAATGGAGAGAACTGGATCTTTGGAGAAGCAGCAAGAAGACTTAGTTCTTTGTCTTCTTAAGAGGACACTTGGGTTTCCAACAGCCTTCCATCTCATCTGGGAAGAATTTTATTACTGAGACAAGGGGTGTGTGTGTGTGTGTGTGTGTGTGTGTGTTTGTGTGTGTGTGTGAGAGAGAGAGAGAGAGAGAGAGAAAGAGAAAAATGCAGGTGTTATAGCATGTTGTTGGCTTTTGTAAGAACTTTAGCTTCCCCATGAGTGAAATGGGAAGTCTTTATGTTGTGCAAAGTAATGGTGGTATGTCATTTATGATTTAAAACAATCAGTCTGGCTGTTGTTTTGAGATAAACTGTTGAATTTAAGAATTGAAGCAAGGAGGCCAGTAGCAGCACATTGCAGTAATGCTGGAGGGAGATGGTTATGGCTCATATCCCAGTGGTTTTGGTTCAGTTGGAGAGAGATGGCCTAATTTCAGATATATTTTGGAGGAAGAATTAGAAAATCCTTTCGTCATGTAGGATGTGGAGTAGGAAAGAAAAACATAAGTAAAAAATTACACCAAGTTCTTAGCTTTGGGATCTGTTGTGAAAAATACATTTTAAGGTCGAAGTTAAACTCAAGGAAATTAGTAGGGAGCCTAGTGAACCAGTCCCTCTAAAAGGTGACAAGAATCTAAACTAAGGCCTTGATAGTAGAAATAAAGAAGAAAGTAAATTTAAGCTTTATTTGAGGCTTGAACAATAAAAAAAAAGCCTAACAATGCAAACAATAAACTTTTACTGAACAATTACTAACTGCCATCACATAGTAATCATTTATATATTAATCATTAAATCATTTATGTATTAACATATTTTTAAGTATGTTTTATTGATTATGTAATTACAGTTGTCCCAATTTTCCCCCTTTGCCCCTCTCTGCCTGGTAGCCCCCTTCCCTCAAGCAATTGCCCCCTTAGTTCATGTCCATGGGTTGTGCATATAAGTTCTTTGGCTTCTCCATTTCCTACACTATTCTTAACATCCCCTTTTTATTTTGTAACTACCAATTATGCATTTTAATACCTGTGCCCTTTTCACCATTTTTCTCTCTACATCCCAGCGGATAACCCTCCAAATGATCTTCATACCTATGATTTTGTTCCTCTTCTGTTGTTTACTTTGTTTGTTTTTTAAAGATTTTATTTATTTATTTATTTTTAGAGAGGGAAGGGAGGGAGAAAGAGAGAGAGAGAAACATCAATGTGTGGTTGCTGGGGGCCATGGCCTGCAACCCAGGCATATGCCCTGACTGGGAATTTAACCTGTGACACTTTGGTTCACAGCCCGCGCTCAATCCACTGAGCTATGCCAGCCAGGGCTTGTTTTTTTTTTAAGATTCAGTCATTGATAATTTTGAATTTGTTGCATTTTTAATGTTCATAGTTTTGATCTTCTTTTTCTTAAGTAGGTCCCTTTAACATTTCATGTAATAATGGCTTGGTGATGATAAACTCTTTTAACATTACCTTATTTGGGAAGCACTTTGTTCTGTCCATTCACTCTAAATGATAGCTTTGCTGAAGAGAATACTCTAAGTTGTAAGTCCTTGTTTTTCATCACTTTTAATACTTCTTGCCAGTGACTTCTTGCCTGCAAAGTATCTTTTGAGGAATCAGCTTATAGTCTTATGGAACTCATTTGTAGGTAACTCTCTGCTTTTCTTTTGCTGCTTTTAGGATTCTCTCTTTATCTTCAAGCTCTGTCATTTTAATTATGATGTGTCTTGGTGTGCTCCTCTTTGGGTCTAACTTGTTCGGGATTCCCTACACTTCTTGGATGTGTATATCACCAAATTAAGGAAGTTTTCTTTCATTATTTTTTCAAATAAGTTTTCAATTTCTTGCTCTTCTTCTCCTTGTGACACTCTATAATTTAGATGTTGGCATGTTTGGAGATGTCCCAGAATCTTTTTATACTATTCTCATTTTTCTTGAATAATTTTTCTTCTTGCTGTTTTGGTTGAATGTTTATGTCTTCCTTACATTTCAAATCATTAATTTGAATACCACATTCCTTCCCTTCACTGTTGGTTCTCTGTCGTTTTTTTTTAACTTCACTTAGTGTAACCTTCATTTCTTCCTTTATGTTGTTGCCATACTCAGTGAGTTCTTTGAGCATCCTGATCACCAGTGTTTTGAACTCTGCATCTGATAGGTTGGCTATCTCTGTTCTGTTTAGTTCTTTTTCTGGGGTTTTGTTCTGTTCTTTCATATGGGCAATATTTCTTTGTCTCCTCAATTAGGCAGCCTCCCTGTGTTTATTTCTGTGTATAGGTAGAGTTGCTTTGACTCTCTGTAAAAGGCACTTATTAGTCATGTAGGATAGAGCCTTAGGTAATCTCCAGGGTAGGGCAACCTGCTTCACTGCATTGAGGTCCTGTGTGGGGGGAGTGTTTGGACAAGGGACCGTGCCTCTCTCTGGTTTCTGAGGGTTTGCCTGGTACTCACCCTGCTTCCAGTCACTTCACCCACTCCCTGTATGTGACTGGCACCCTTCCAGCTGTTGCTCTGGTGTTGGAACCCAGAGTGGGTGGGGTTGTGTATGCTTTAAGACTATGCAAGCCCTTTAATCAGAGTTTCCTAAAATTCCAGAAGTTTCTTCCATCACCTCACTCTCTACTGGTTTTTACAGCCAGAAGTTATGGGAATTTATCTTCCTGGCACTGGAACCCTGGGCTGTGTCATCTGGCTTGAGGTTGGGATTGCTCATTCCAAAGGTATCCCTTCTGATTTTTATCCACCACATATGAATGTGGGACCAACCATGCCCACTGCACTGTTGCCGCCACCTTTCCCCACCACACTAGGTCTCCTCTCCTTTCCACCCCATCTCCACAACTCCACCCCTCCTACTGGTCTGGATGAATGTGGCTTCTTTAAATCTTTGGTTGTTGGACTTCCATACAGTCCAATTTTCTGACAGTTCTGGGTGTTATTTGTTTTGACATTTGGTTGTAATTCTTTTTGTTGTTTTTCATGGAGGTGAGGTGTGACTATCTACGTCTCCATCTTGACCGGAAGTCAATATTAATATATTTAATTGTAACCTAATTAATACTAGCAAGGTACTTCCTGAGGCAGTTTGTTCATAAGAGGAAATGCCAAGAATTTGTAGATTAACTGTTGAATGTATGTGTATAAAAAAGTGAAAAGTTAAACAACATAATATTAATAATGATAACAATCATAAGCAACCCTAACACATTGACCATTCATAATGTTCTAGATAAAAAGCACTTATATACATTTATATCCATTGATTTTTCACAAGAAGTTTTTTTACAATTGAAGAAACTCCTTTACACCTTTCACTTCTAACTTTTCCTATTCTTTTCTCATTATCTTGCCCACTCCTTTGGATTCAATTGACATCTCCATGCTGATGAATTCAATGTTATTTTCTCAATACTACTCCCTTCAGCTAAGCTCCAGAACCATATATACACAGTGATTTCATGGAAACAAGTCCTGATTGTCTTACAGGCACAATATTTTATCCAGTTTGCTGCATATCCAGGTGACTTGGAAACTAAATTAAAAATTGTTTTTGAAGCTTAAAAGTATAATTAAAAAGTTGCTGGGCTTTTTTTGTCTTTGGGATAGATACAGCAATAAGCCACAGAAGAAACCAATTTGTTTCTTAGAATTGTTCTTTTCAAAAAGATTTTATGTATTTATTTTTAGAGAGAGGAGAAGGGAGGTAGAAAAGCAAGGAGAGGAACATCAATGTGTGGCTGCCTCCTGCTCACCCTCAAGTGGGGACCTGGCCTGCAACCCAGGCATGTGCTGTGTCTGGAATCAAACCAGTGACCTTTCAGTTTGCAGAACAGTGCTCAGTCCACTGAGCCACACTAGCCAGGATTGAATTATTCTTTATATCACACAAATGTAAAACATTTTTTTACCCATTGTTCTTGGAAAAATTATGAAGTTTCTACTAATCTCATAGAAAGTAATGTCTGTGATTTAAAACTTAGTGAATAGTTATTATTTTCAAACACTGACTGCTTATTTAGCAGAACTGCTAACTTGAAAAGTGAGATAAATATTTATTGTTTTTATTTATGTGGATTTTTTCTTGATTCTAAATATACACATTTGATGGTACTGTCTCTGAAAAGTATTATTTATACACAACATACCAGACTTATGGGATGAAGCAAAATTAGTTCTAAGAGGGAAGTTCATAGCAATAAACTCCTATAGTAAGAAGTAAAAAGATCCCAAATAAATAACCGAATTCTATACCTTAAAGTACTAGAAAATGAAAACAAACCAATTTCAAAGTTAGTAGGAGAAAGAGAAAGAAAATTATAAATATTAAAGCACAAATAAATGAAATAGAGAACAGAAATACAATAGAAAACATTAAAAACTAAGAGTTCATTCTTTAAAAGACAAACAAAATGGACATACTTAGCTAAACTAACCTAGGAAAAGACAGAAAGAACTCAAATTAACAAAATTATAAATAAAAAAGGAGGCATTACAACTAATATCATAGAGATTTAAAGGGTCATAAGAGACTACTATAAATAACAAACTAGACAACCTAAAACATATGAAAAAAATCTTAGAAATGTAAAGCTTATTAAGACTGAGTCAGGAAAAAAATAGAATATCTGCATAGACACATTGAGAAAAATTGAATTGGAAATCAAAAATCCCTCAATGAAGAAACACCCAGGACCAAATGGCTTCACTTTTGAATTTCATCAAATATTTAAAAAATTAGCTCCAATCCTTCACAAGCTCTCCCAAAACATAGAGGAGGAAGAAATACTCCCAAACTTATTTTATGAGGACAGCATTATCCTGATATCAAACCAAAAGGGTCACTATAGTCATGTATCCATTACTGATGAGAAACACTTTGCTAGGCAAATTCTTCATTTTTCAAACATCATAGAGAACACTTATGGAAACCTAAATGGTATAGCCTACTACATACTCAGACTCTCTGATATAGCCTATTGCTCATAAGCTACAAACCTAGTTACATGCACATGAATACTGTAGCAATTGCAACATAATGGTATTTGTATATCTAACATATTTAGAAGTGGAAAAGGTAAGTAAAAATCTGGAGTAAAAGATAAATGTTTATCTATATCTATACACACATTTGCTACAATATGGACATACTTTGAAGGCATTATGTTAGGTAAAATAAGTCAAACAGAGAAAGACAAATACTGTATGATCTCACATGTATGTGTAATTCAATAAAAAAATATACTCATATAAAAAGAGATCAGACTTGTGTTTAGAGGCAATTGGGGGAGAGTGGGAATTGGGCAAAGGTTGTCCAAAGATACAAACTTCCAGTTATAAGATAAATATGTACTAAGGATATAGTGTACCACATGATGACTATAGCTAACACCACTGTATAATATACAGAAAAGTTGTTAAGAGAGTAAACCTTAAAAGTAAATCTTCTCATAAGAAGTAATTTTTTACTTCATTTTTTTATTGTATCTACATGAGAAGATGAATGTTAGTGGAGCCTACTATGGAAAACATTTCACAATATATGTAAATAAAACCACCATGCTGTGCACCTTAAACTTATACAGTGATTCATGTCAATTATTTATCAATGAAGTAGAAAGATGTAGTATTTGTGGAAGAATTGAGGGGTGGTTGAGTGTGTATGTGTGTTTATGTGCATGGGTATCTCTGTGTGTGCACCTGTGGGTATATATGGGCATGCGTGTCATAGGTAAGAGTTACCTAGAGGGAATAGGAAGCGGAGATATAGTGACAGCAGGAAAGAAATGGAGAAATATCTTCATTCCACGTAGATAAAATAATCTTGAACGACAGAGTCATTGTTTCCTTCCGGATAGAAATTCCTCATGTTTCTTTATTACACATAGAGTAAAGCAAAAGTTCGTTGCTTAAAAGGCCCCATGCTCTTATGACTTTACCAATAAATAATACCCCCTACTGTCTTGGTCAGTTCAGACTTCCATAACAGAATGCTGTGGATTGAGTGGCACAAACAACAAATATTTATTTCTCACAGTTTGGAAGGCTAAGTCTGGAGTCCAAATAAGGGTCCAGTATGGTCACGTTCTTGGCGAGGGTCCTACTTCTGATTCACAGAAAACTACCTTCTCTTTTTATCCTCACTTAATGGAAGAAAAAGCTTTGGTCCTCTCATCTTCTAATAAGGGCACTAACCCCATTAAAGAGGCTCTACCCTCCTGACCTTAATCTAACCTTAATCATTTCCTTCAAGAACCATCACATTGACAATTAAGGCTTTAACATGAATTTTAGGGAGACACACTAAGTAGATATGAGCCATTAAGTCATATTTAATGCTTTAACATAACTCTTCTTGTACAAATGTTTCTAAGAAATCCCTTGTTTATAAAATTCTAATTATATGATTTGAAAATGTATCAGATACCATGCAATGGTCAGTAAAATATTTTGTTTTATTAATGCAATACTTTACTTTAAAACTCCAAAAAAGGAAACAGTTTTAGCAGTAAGTAGTTAAAAAGCAACATTACCTAGATAATTTTTTAGAGGAGTTTCTTAAAAGGGCCTTAAAAAGTAGGGAGAGAGAGGAGGACTTTTCACTTGTAGTAATTGCTCTTCACGATATTGGAAACTCTCCTCGTGCCAAGGAGCCAGGAGTCCTGCAGGCTGCAATGTTAGTCCAATCTGTGCTGTGAAATAATCTCACAAGCACAGTGCTTGTAGGGGGTTTTATGCCTGTTTGTGATGTGGCTCTGGAAGTCACATAGGACTCTAAGACGGAGAAATAATTGCCTTTTAATGCCAGTGCAGTCTTTGGCAAGACCTCCAAGTAGAGAAAGCAACACCCGGCAATTTGATAAGGATGAATACCCTCTCAGATGAGCATATGATCACTTGAGCTTTCCTTCGCCCCAGATGACTTCCAGCCGAAGCATAAAAGTTTCTCTAAATATTACTAGGTGCTGGTAAGTCAACAATTCAGGCTCATACCAGAAATACATAAAAATCCAAGTTAATAAAATATTTTTCTATGCTATGTATCTCAAATTGTGCATCAAAGGAAAAAAAAAACAGTTTTCTAACTGAAAGGCTGTATGTGATAGGCATATAGTTTATAAATCTAACAAGCAAATCCATAACTGTCTGCTCATAAGCCATCTTTTTCCCCTCTAAGATATCCAGGCATCCTTTCCAAAACGCACTTTATAAACCTTTTACGATGAAAACTGACAAAGATATTAAGATGCCTTAGTGGCTTTGCTGAAGGCTTTCACATGAATAAACAGACTACACAAAAATCAAGTGAAAGCTGAGATGTTAGCATTAAACTAAACTGTCCGCTTTGTCTGTAAATGTCTACTTTGCTCTGTGGCTTGGTGGAATATAGCAGTTCATAAAAGACAAGGAACATTTTTTAAAAAATATAAACTTCATGTTTATATATGTAAAGTGGAAACCTAGACACTTACTTTTTTTAGAAAATGAGGAAATCTTTGATGATATGCAAGATAAACAAGGGAAAAGGAAGAATATTTACTGTAAGTTAGGGTGAGCCTAGTGAGGCACTCCCATTAGGTGCAAAATTTAAGAGGGGGGAAAGAAACACTCAATAACAAAGATAAATAATACTCAATACTAATATTTTAAACATAAAAATTAATGCCAAAGTTTCATGATAAGATCTAAGAAGTTAAATTAAAAACAGGATTAGTATTATCGATTTTTTTCTGTTGCTTCAGTCTCTGTTATGGCTTGGTATGGAGCTACCAGTACTAAGTATCTTTTAACATGTACTTCAGACCTTAGAAAAAATACAGAACTTAAAGTATACCAGCTTCAGTGAAAATTCTAATTATTTTGCACTAAACACATGCTGCAGATATCGATTATAGCCTATAGGAATTATATTCTAAACATTCAGTTGTGTCTTTCCAAGTATATGCTAAGATCTTTAAGGCAGGATCATCTCATACTTCTCTTATTTCACATGTTGCGTCATAGTATTATATGGACAGTGATCGTTGTCTAAGCCTTATTGATAAATTGGTTGGATTAAATAAATGCTGATTATATGTATGATAGGCCTTCCCCATTAATCCTCAAGCTCTCTTTTTGTAATCAAATGACATACCAAAAGAAATACTGAACAAAAAAACCCCCAAAACTAATTTAACATATGTTTTGAATGTATTAAAATATATACCTTTCAGCTTTTTTCAAAATAATTTAATTTGCTATAAATTATATGGAAGTACTGTACTTCTTTGGAAATAACAGTAAAAACAATTCTATATTTCCAATTTATCAATGTAACCAAGGCAATTATTTTTGGAAAGAGTTATTTTAATGTGAATATAAGATAACAATAAGAGAAAAATAAAATTATAGAGTGATTCACATAATCAAACACATGATAATTTACTTTTAACAAAAATAGAAATATGGTTAGTATAAATATAGGTAAAATATGCTTTCATTTTTATCAAGTGCAAACCAGTGTAAGAAAACAATGAAACCCCTAAAACCACCGATGCGGACCATTGCAGTCAGTCAGTTTGTCTGTCTATCTATCATCTATCTTTTTAAAATTTTCTTTTGCCCTTTACTTTTTGTCATGTTTTACTTAGATGCAGCTATAACTATTACTGAATCAGAAAGACTTTGTCTAATTAGTTTACAAACATTCTAATTTTCTTACAACATCCAGGAGAAAATTAATATTTGCAATTTTGTACCATTTGGACACTCGTCCTCAAGTCATCTGTGCACCACATGCCCTGCCTCTGTCAAACAGGCATGCCCTTTCTCTGACTATCATAACTTGTCTTCTTTTTTTTAAAAAAGACTTTATTTATTTATTTTTAGAGAGAATGGAAAGGAGAGAGGAACAGAGAGAGAGAAACATCTGTTAGTTGCCTCCTTTACACTCCCCAACCAGGGACCTAAGCCACAACCTAAACTGCATGTGCCCTGGCCAGGAATCAAACCAGTGGCCTTTCACTCTGCAGAATGACACCCAATTAACTATGCCACACAGGTCAAGGCTATAAATTGCCCTCATACGTGCAAATTTTTGGCACTACCTGGACTTCTATCTCACATAACTTTTATTTTTACTGTATGGTGATTACTATGAATTAAATTGTGTCAACACAAAACTCATGTTGAAGTCCTAACCCTATTATCTCAGAATGTGACCTTATTTGGAGATAGGGTCTTTACAGAGGTGATTCAGCTAAAATGAGCTCACTAGAAAGGGGCCTAATACAATATAATTTGTTCTTATAAAAAGTGGAAATTTGGAGACAGACACACACAGGAAGAATATCATATGAAGGTAAAGGCAGAGATGCTGGTGATGCTTTTGTAAACCGAGGAACACAAAGATGGCTAGCAAACCACTAAGAGCTAGAAGAGAGGCATGGACCCAATCTTTCTCACTGCCCTCAGAAAGCATCAGCTCTCACTGACACCTTGATCTTAGACTTCTAGCCTCCAGAACAGTGAGACAATAAATATTGATTATTGAAGTCACCCTGTTTGTGGTACTTTGTTATAGTAACTAATACAATGACCAAATAAACTTTTAATTTTGATTTAAAATAATTGAGATTTTAAAAATTGCTTGATCAATGGGCTTGATGAATTTAATAACTTTAAAAATTACTGTCTTAGCTTTCTCTTTTATTTTTTGACACAGACAGATACACAGCTATGTGTCATTGATTTAATAGGTAGGTAGGGGGAAATAATTTTAGAAACAATAAATTATCTTATGTTTATGATATGCAACATAGTTTTCATTCAAATAAATTTTCCTTAATCTTGAAACAGGTATTATGAGGAAACAGAAAACTTAACAATATAATTTTACAAAGAAAATCTTCCTTCAAGAGAAATATTTTATATTAATATTTTATTATGTATATGATTTATTTTCATAAAAATTAGTGGGTATGTGCTACAGGTGAAATATTGTGATGGAGAATTCATTCAAAGATGAAATCTATTTACCTTGCCTTTAAGAAACTCACCATCGGGCCCATTTCATAGTTAACTGATCATGTACTATTGGTGAAAATTTAATACTGACTTTTTTTGTCTTTAACATTTTATTCAATTAATTTATTCTCAGTGCTCTTTTATTACAAATAAATAAATAAAAGGGATAGTTGGATATGTGGCAACACTATCATTATAAATAAATGCCAATGCAATACCCAAGAGTTTCCTAAAAAGAAACTTATATATATTAAGTAAGTGAAACCAGAATGTCTGGCAACATATTATAAAAGGCATTATTAAAAAGAATTCAGATTAAAATTGAGTTTACTGTTTATGAAGTATTTAAATGATTTTGCCAAGGGAAAAAACAAGAGGGAAGAGTATGCAGGTAAGCAGAGCAAGTTTAACACAAAACTTGATTGTAAACAGATACAAGTAAGAACATGGAGCTGTTCCTATGGCAAACGCATTGACAAAATGCCTGATTCTTCTCTCATTCATGCGAGTGTGGTTTCTGAAACACTTGGTGGGCCGGTGGGATGGAGTGCTACACTTGGAACAGTTTTCTGACCACAGTGCCAGAAGGAAAAATGGCCTGGGGTTTCAGGAACCCATCCAGTTTGGGGGTAATATTTTCCAAACTTAACATGAAATACTTAACTCAGTCCTATTTTTATTGGATCAGACCTGAGTGAGTTTACTTTCTTGTACCATTCAGTTGGTTTGAGCCTTGTTGATATAGCACATAACAAAATATTTCTTTTCCGTGTATAGAGAAGGAGATTAAAGGCATAGAACATTAATGTGAAAAACAGCCCCACTGATGTTCCTCCTTTCCTTTGTCTACATGACATGTTTCACTGCGAAAGCACACACACCTTACTCCAGGCTTGGAATTTAGCCCAAGATTATCATTATTTATGTGCAAATAACATCCATAAATGCCACCTGGATTCCCTATTAGAATATATATTTTAGTGTATAGAATCAAAGAAAACTCACTTAGAGCTATATCTGGTTTTTGCATTTAAATTTCAGTTGACACCAAAACAACATAAACATCAGATACCAAATTCTTTAGTATAAAGATTTAACTTGAAGAGAAGTCAACATTTTGTCTTTCTAAATATCTTTAAAATTTATCACTTACAATATTCTTGTCATATGAAATGTTTTCATAGCTGCTTGACCAACACAGAATGGAAATTTGAGAATACTAAGAAAAGTATTTTTTAAAGGCCTAGATTCATGAAAAGCAATGTTTCACATACCTTTGGTACTGCTTCTTCATAGCAGCTCTTTTTTAGCACTTATGCATGGACGAACCAACCAAATTATCTGGGCACTGTCTGTATGGCCCTTTTTGCCGTGATGGGCAAGCAGGGGTTGACAGACTGCCCGATGCTTTTTGCACGTGTAATAAATCATGACAAAACAGATGAAAGAAGGCTCACCTCATATCTCCCTTCAATGTCTTACCACATCTTGTTAACTTCAATAAGACATTTTAATAGCCCTGGCTGGCGTAGCTCAGTGGATTGAGCATGGGCTGTGAACCGAAGCATTGCAGGTTCGATTTCCAGTCAGGGCACATGCCTGGGTTGCAGGCCACGGCCCCCAGAAACTGCACATTGATGTTTCTCTCTCTCTCTCTTTCTCCCTTCCTTCCCTCTCTAAAAATAAATAAAATCTTAAAAAACTTCAATGAGACATTTTAATAATTTAAAACTTATTATATAATAAAATATTTAATCAGTAATTTTGTTTTCATTACTAAATCTGATGTTTAGTTTTTCCCTTCAGGCCACAAAATCAGATCTAATTACCCAATTTGAAGTTTTATAGACATCATACCAGCTCTGCTACTCTGTGGCCTAAAGACACACTGCAACTCTGAGAGCATGTGGTTGGCATGTTGTGCAGCAGCTGGTGCAGAATGAAGCTGGCAACGCACATCTCAGAATAAAACAGGACTGTGGTAGTGTCTCTGTAGCCTTGTTTGTCTTGAAAATAAATTGTTACTAGACCTATCTTGTTAGTAACTTTATTGAAATATTATAAATGTCTACATTTTTTAAACAAAAAAGCAAAATTTCTGTAAATATTTATATACCAATACATTTGAATAAATGGTCTTTCTGTTTAACACTATCTTCCATCTAACCATGTGTACCTTATAGAAAGTTCTGTTAGGCATCGTGTTGAAACTTCTGGAAAAAAATCAATTCAAATCACAGAATTTATTTAATATCAACTCTCCAAAGTCCAATATAATGCTGACATATTTTAATCTTCAAACAAATGTATATTTAAATTAACATGATTAATTCAGTTATTCAGAGATATATCCAAAAATATATTGATTGAATTGAAAATTAGGGTACTTCAGAGTAATGTTTTTAAAACAGGATTTTAACAAATACCAATATGGTCTCCTTATTTAGTTCACAGAATGTATGTGTTGCATTATGAAAAGCAAAGAAATAAAATCTCTCATATTGTTGTGCATTTAAGTAACTTTATCAAATGCTGAATAGTCTCTAATTTAAAATTTTATACTTTTTATTAATTTTATTAAAATTATTTCCCCTTGGTTATTGTGCTTTGGTTGATCTCATCTGGCAAGGCTTGTTATACTAGGTTTTGGAAGCTGTTCATTCTTTGCCCAGCTTTTGCTGAACTGGGTATATCCAGAGCAATATCTTCTTTCTATTACAAGTTGTGTTTTACTACATTTTTATTATCTGTGTATTTACTTTTGTTGCCTATTAAATGTTTTATTTATTTGTTTTTTGTTTAATTTTAGAAAGAGGAGAAGGGAGAGTGAAAGAGAGGGAAACGTCTATGTGTGGTTGCCTCTCTCTCATAACCCCTACTGGGAATCTGACTTGCAACCCAGGCATGTGCCCTGACTGGGAATCGAGCCAGTGACCCTTTGGTTCACAGGCCTACACTCAATCCACTGAGCCATACCAGCCAGGGATAAATGTTGTTTTATAGAAAACAGCATGTCTCTTTCCTCTCCTCTCCTCTTTTCTCTTTCTCTCTTTTCTCTTTTCTTTTCTTTTCTTTTTTCTTTTCTTTTCTTCTTTTCTCTTCTCTTCTCTTTTTTCTTTTCTTCTTTCTTTCTCTCTTTCTCTCTCCCCTTCCTCCCTTCCTTCCTTCCTTCCTTCCTTCCTTCCTTCCTTCCTTCCTTCCTTCCTTCCTTCCTTCCTTTTTTCTTCCTATTTATTTATTTCATAGCACCTAATATGGTAAGCATAAGTAAGTATTGTTGAATGGCCATTATTAAATCCTGCTTGACTCTTAAAAGCTCATTGTTTTCCTTTTATAGCCTTCTATAATAGCCATATATCGTCAAAAAGAATTCTTTGTGAGATCACAAACTTACACACTTTTCATATTAGTACAGGTAGCTATTTATTAATAAAGGAAAGAAGCAAAGGAGATCAGACAAACACAGCAAACTAGGGAGCTGCACCAAACAAGCCCACTACATTAGGAAGTTGCAGCACTCACAGGCTCCTCAGAGGACTGCTGCATCCTCCCCCATGAGGACCTAATCCCTGAAGAAGGAAGGAAGGATTGCTATTGACCATTAGCCTAAATTACCCGGTGCAGGTGGGGGGATAAAACTACAGAGGAAATCCCACTACTGGGTGCCTGCCCAGTAGAAGCCAAGGTGGCTCAGGGGATGTCCTACTTTGGGGCAGGTACAGTAGAAAGGCCCATCTGTGTAGCCTTGGAAAAGAATCAGATTGAATGAGGGATACAGAGCCCCCAGATTATCTAGGAAATGGATTGGTTAGGGGAAGGGCCTAGCATAAGCCCAGAAGTATTGGGAAATTGATCGGTAGTTTGAGACAGTGCCTGGTCCTCCCCAAGCCCAAGATAAGATAATGATAATGTCACAAAGGCAAGGGTTCCCTCTTAAGGTCAGTAACAGGTGTTTGCCCATTTATTGACACATTCTCTCTCCTGACCACCATGTGGGTCCAGTAGCCATGTGGACTCCAAGCATGAGCCTGGCTACCACTGAAATGCAGTCAGAAACTGGGACTAAGGTAGCCGGACTGGGACAAAGGTTGAACTGGACTAAGCTTTGCCATGACTGAATCGATGACACAGAATTTCTGGACCTTGGCCTTTCTTCTGGGCTTGATGAAGACAAGGCTGGAATTCTTCTACAGAGGATGGACCTGACACTGGGACAGTCTTTTGTGTTTGCCCCAGCTTCAATAACTCTCACCACCGTATCTCATCCTTTCATGAATGGTCCCCAAAATGCTTTTCTCCCAGCACTTGAAGGACCCCATTCCTGCCAGTGATACTCAGACTTTACTTTTCATTCTGATGTTATCAGTCATTTAGAAAGTCTTGCTGCCTGACTTTATCAGGATACCTATTAACTGTAAAACTCCTTATTTTATAAATGACTTCTCCTGCTTTCATATTTCTCCATATCTAGTTTGGAGGCTTACTATTAACATTTTCATTACTATTTTCCCAGCATCATTCACAACTTGGCCATTAACACTGATCACACATTGGTCACAATTACTGTTGCAACTATTGCTCATTTTCCTTAAATCTTAAACCAACCAATTACTTGGCCTCTCCTCTGAATTCACAGAGAAAGGAAACACAGAGAAAGTAAGTTCCTGCTTCTGAACTTCAAATCTTATCCATGTCCTCCCCTTCCTGTACCATATTTTGCCATGTATAATGCACACTGTTTTGCCCAAATTTTTGAGGAAAAAATAAGGATGTGCATTACACATAGGCAGTGCTAAGGATGTGCAATATACATGGGTAGGACTAAAACATGGGTGCGTATTATACATGGCAAAATATGGTATAAGGAAAAGTATTCTTTTAGATAATGATTATATATATTATATATTATATATATTACATATATATTATATATATCTATATTTGGGCCCTCATTAATTGTCTTCCTGCATCAATCTCTTAATCAGCAAGAATTGATAGCTTTCTTGGTCCTGAAATGCATACCTTATATGCTAAATAACAGATATTGAATGTACAATTTCAATACAACTGTTATTTATTAAATTAGTAATGTTTACTGAGTTAATATTATTTTTCAAATGTTGTTTTCTTACAGGGAATACAGCAGTCAAAGCAGATGCACAGCAGATGCACAAACCCTTTCGTTCCTAAAGGTTACATTCTTAGGAGACAATAAAAACTAAAAAAAAAAGGTAGATTGTATACTGTTAATAGGCCACAAGTACTACCAAGGAATAAATCAGCAAGGTAGAAAGCCAAATAGGCAATACAGAAGTAAGGTTTTGTACAATTTTGAAGTGCTGTGTATGAAAATCACATCAAAATGGGTAGCACTGGAGTCAAATCTTGAAGGTGGTAAAGGAGAGAGTCAATAAAAATATTTAGAAGGACCGTTTTCCAGGAACATGGAATGCCAAGTGAAAAGCCCTGAAGCAAGAGTGACCTTGGAATGATTGGAAGGCAGCAAATGGGCCTGTGGAAACAAAGCAGGAGTGGGAGGTGAAATAGGAAGAGTTCAGGTCAGAGAGGGAAGGGGACTCCACTGCAGAAGAGACACTTTTGACTTGAGTTTTGAAAGAACAACTCTCTTTACTGTCTTGAGAAAAGACTGAAAGGAGCAAGGGCACAGCCAGGGACAGGTTTAGCAGCTGATGTTGGTAAGCATGAATTTATCAATCTGTCTGCAGATTGTGTGGAAAATGCATTCTCTGTTCACTTTATGTTTAGACACTGTACTGTAAATATCACAACTTAATTTGTTTGCAATGAATAGGGTTGATGTTTTCCACCAGAAACTCAAGCTTCTCTGGTTGTAATGTCTTCATTAAAAATAAAACTATGAGCCCTGGCAGGTGTGACTCAGTAATCTGGGTGGTGGCCTGCTAACCAAGGGGTTGGTTGCTCAATTCCCAGCCAGGGCACATGCCTGGGTTGTGGGCCAGGTCCCCGGTAGGGGGCATGCAAGAGGCAACCACACACTGATGTTTCTCTCCCTCTCTTTCTCCCTCCCTTCCTTCTGTCTAATAATACACTTTAAAAATTTTAAAAATATAAACTATCATATCTTATTTGAATTATAAATTCAGATTAAAATTTTAGACAAAATAAATCATTTTAAAAGTTTTATTGTCTGATTAATTTTATTCAGGGCCTTTAATTTTTTTATATTTGTGGACAATGGAAGCAGAATTGTCATAGTTAAAATTTAAAAAGTGAAATTCTTTATATTTTACAATATTTGTGAGATAAATGAGTATCTCAAATTAAGGAAACAATTAGTTTTCACTGGCAAAAATTTATAACTGTCTTATGATGCTATATGTACTTGCAGAATAAAAAACATGATCATATTCTTGATTTTTCTTTTCTATTACGTTGGACAAAAATTAATTAAATTTTTCTATACTATGGCTCTACTACTGCTTAGTTGTCTTTAACTTCATTTGAAACAATTTTGTTAGATTATATCAGTATGCATTAAAAAAACTTATGAAATCTGGGAATTTTTGTATAGCCATTTTAACATTGAAGATGGAAAAAAATCAGCAATATTTTTGGTATATTATGCTTTATTATTTCAAGAAAGGTAAAAATGCAACTGAAACACAAAAAAGATTTGAGCAGTGCATGGAGAAGGTGCTGTGGCTGATTGAATGTGTTGAAAGTGGTTTGCGAAGTTTCTTGGTACTATTGACATTTTGACCAAATAATTCGTTGCTGAGGGGCTGTCTTATGCATTGGAAGATGTTTAGCAGCACCCCTGGCTTGTACCCACTAGAAGCCAACAGCAGGCGATAGCTGACTTACTCAAAATATCCAAATCAATAAAGTTATTGGTGAAAATGAAAAAAAAATGTGCTTTTACGCAAAACAAAACAAAACAAAACAAACCCCAACAACAACAATATATGGACTTTTTGACCAACCCAATGCTTTTCATATTTGAAAGAAATAATGCTATTTGGTAGAATTTCATTCATAGAAATTTTACAAAGATTTTATATACACATGCATGAACACACACTATATAAAAATTTATAAGCCCATGCTATGTAGGATATCTCTTTCTTATAATTTAAGAATGAGGAAACATAACTTACATACAATTTTGCTTGTAAAAAAAACTTATACGTGCTGACCGTGAGCTTGAAGTTGAAGACTTTTTATATAAATGTGCTGACCATGTGAATGGTGCCCCCAAGCTGAGCAAGGTGATAACCTTGATTCTACTGTAAGACTGTAACACAAAATTTATTATATTTTCTGTTTTTAAAATGCTTTTCTTGCAAAGGTAAACACGATTGCCACTAGCATTATTTTAGTCTCTTGGATATTTCTGAAAAAACTTCTTTATAATTTCTAACTAGGAGTGAAAATATAGCATTAATGTATAAAACTGCTTAACTTAACTAAGTAAGGCTGCGTTGATTTTATTTTTTTCATTGATTTTTCAAATTTCTGCTCCCAGTAGCCACATGTTTGCCAAGACTTGGTATTTTTTTTTAACCTAGAGACTGTAAAAACTGATTTGGATTTTAATTGGCTTTCTTTTGTTAATAAAACTGATTATTTTTAATGTTTATTGGTCTTTTGTGTTTCTCTTTTCTGAAGTAGTCATTCAAGTACTTTGCACATTTTTCTACTAGGTTGTCTTTTTTACAAATTGTTTCACGGAATACCTTACACATTTTACATGTATATGCTTTGATAGATATGTCTCAACTGTCAAAAAAAAAGTGAAGAAGAGGAGAGCCTTCTAGAAACTGTGAGAGTTTCTTCTACAGAAAAGAAACACTAATCCCCAACGCACTTAGAAATTCTTGCTAATGTTATAGGTAACATTTGCAATGTGAATGTTCTTTAAATAGTAATATCCAATAATTGTTTTTGCTTTCTTCTGTTAGTGCAATCTTATAGCTATAAGAAATCAAATCATAAAAATGTCAGTAAAATTTTTCTGCCTTATTTTAAGAAAAAAGAACATTAAGACATCTATAACCAATGTAATATTATAAAACATAATTTCCATTGTTAAAAATATCCTCTTTATAACAGATGTAAATAATATTATTTTTGTGTCTGGTACAGATTAAAAGTGTAACCTTTATTGTTGTCATTTTTTGACACATAGAACAAATTCTATGAACATTTAAAATGGGCAGGGAGCAGATTATTTAACAGTTGTAATGAAAGCACATTGTAGGAAAACTGTAACATTTATTTTCTCTTGCAAATGATATATAAAGTGCAAAAGTTATTTTTGAGTAGTGAATTAGGGAAGTACTTTCATAAAATTGTGTATTGGTCATGTAACAAAATGATACTCATAAATTTATCAGTTACCAAGTTTTTCCAATATTGTCATAAGGTTTCAGTCATTTTCAATGTCATACCACATAATAGAGTTTATTTTCTTTTTCTTCTCTCCTTTTTAACTTGATGCATTTTATTTTTATATTTAAAAATTTATTGAGGTAAAATTAATATACAAATAACTGCACAATTTAATGTGTACAATTTGATGAGTTTGGGCATAGGCAAACACCCATGGTATCATCAACACAATCAAATACCCCAAAACTCCTAGAGTTTCCTTCTATGCCTCTTTTTTTGGTGGGGAGAGGGTGCAGTATGGTTGGTAAGAACACTTAACATGAGATTGACTCTCTTAACAAGTTTTACAGTTCACAATGCTATGTTGTTAACTAAAACCCTGTGTTGTACATTGCACCTGAAAACTTACTTGTCTAGCATAACTGAAACTTTATACCCATAGGAGAGCAACTCCTTACTTCCCCCTTTCCAACTTCTAACAATTACTATTGTATTTTCTGCTTCTATGACTTCAACTATTTTAAACCTGTTATTTGAATCATGCAGTCTTTTTCTTCAATGAATGCCTTATTTTATTTTATATAATGTCCTCCAGATTCATACATATTGTTACAAATATAAGAATTTCCTTCTTTTTTTCAGGCTGAATAGTAATCCATGTGGAAATATATGGCATTTTTATTCCCCATTCACCTTTTGGTAGACATGCTATATTCATATCTTGGCTATTGTGAATAGCACTACAATGAACATGGAGGTGCAGGTATGTTCTCAAGATCTTGATTTCAATTCTTTGGGCTATATACCCATTAAGTGTGAATGCTGGGTCATATGGAAGTTGCATTTTTATATTTTTGAGGAAACTTCATACTGTTTCCCGTTACTGGTACACAATTCTCCATTCCTACCAATAGTGTAAACTGGTTCCAAATTTTTCAAAAATCTAGCCAATACATTATCTTTTGACTTTTTAATATAGTCATCCTAACAGGTATAAGGTAATATATTATTGTAGTTTTCATTTGCATTTCTCTGATGATTAATGTTATTGATGATCTTTTTACATATCTGTTGGCCATTTTTTGTTCTTCTTTGGAGAAATGTCTGTTCAAGTCTTTTGCCCAATTTTTAAATTCAGATTATTTGCTCTTTTGGTACTGAGTTGTTGAGATTTCTGACATATTTTGGAGATTAACTCTTTTGTTTTAAAGATCTTATTTGTTTTTACACTGAAGGGAAGGGAGGGAGAAAGGGAGAGAAGTATGAATGTGTGGTTGCTTCTCATGCACCCCCATCCAGGACATGGCCCACAACCCAGGCATGTGCCCTGACTGGTAACTGAACAGGCAACTCTTTGGTTTATAGGCCAACACTCAATCCACTGAGCCACACCAGCCAGGGTGAGATTAACTCTTTATAAGATATATGATTTGCAAATATTTTCTCCCATTCTATAGTTTTCCTTTTAATTCTGTTAATTGCTTTCTTTGTTGTGTAGAAGTTTTATAGTTTGATGAAGTCCCAGTTGTCTATTTTTACCTTTGTTGCATGTACTTTTGGTGACATATGCAAGAAATCATTGCCCAAACTAGTCAATTGCATTTTTATACACTAAAAAAATTAACCATTTGAAAAAACAATCCAATTTATGGTTTCATCAAAAAGGATAAAATATTTGGAAATAAGGTTAACCAAGAGGTGAATGCTTATCCACTGAGAACTATAAAAAAATGATGAAAGATATCAAAGGATACACACATGAATGGGAAAACACCCTGTGTTCACAAAATGGAAGAATTAATTTTGTTAAAATGTTTATATTACCCAAAGAAATTTACAGAATAAATGATGTCCCCATCAAAATCTTAATGCATTTTTTTGTGGAAATATATTTTAACAAGTTAAACACATATAAAACCACAAATGAGCTAGAATAGTCATAGCAATCTTGAGAAAAAAGGTGGAAGCATCACACTTCCTGATTTAAAAATGTACTAAAAAGCTACAATAATTAAAATAGCATGGTCCTGGCATAAAGACCATGTACACCAATGGAATAAAATGGAGACCCCAGATATAAACCTACTCATCTTTGACAAAGGTGCCAAGAACACACATTTGGGAAAGGATGTCTTCTTCAATCAATGGTGCTGGGAAAACAAGTAAAAAAAAAAGTGAAATTCATCAACCCCTTATAAAAAAGTCAGCATGGATTAAAGACTTAAAACTGAAGAGCTGAAACTGTAAAACTTCTAAAAGAGAAAATATAGGGTAAAGTATAAAGGCTTGCATCATTTTAATCATCAGAAATCCTCTAATCAAAATCATAAAAGGGAAGATGTAGGATTTTTACCTTCTTTCTATGAATCTAATGATAATATATCTTCCTAGCTGAATAAAAAATATTTCCTAAATAGTAACACTTACACATTAATATTGCATACGTTATTTTATTAACACATCATATAGGCTATGCAACTGAAAACAAGTATAATTTGGCAGTGAATCAATTCATATGTTATGTCTTTTTAGACATAACATATGAATTACATCTCAGTTAACAAAAAATCAAGAATTGGAATTTCATTTGGCTTTAGAATTACAGCACATAAAAATTTTATATATTTTAAAAATTATTATTATTATTATTATTATTATTTTATTTTAATCATTGTTCAAGTACAGTTTTCTCCCCCCTACTCCCATTCCAACCCACCCACCCAACCCTCCCCCCTTCCCCTCATTACTCCCCACCCCTGGTTTCTGTCCATGTGTCCTCCAAATTTGTTCCTGTAATCCCTACCAATTCCCCCCTGAAATTCCCTCTTCTCTCCCCTCTGGCCACTGTCAGACTATCCCCTATTTCAGCGTCTTTGGTTATATTTTGCTAGTTTTTTTGTTTTGTTTTGTTTTGTTGTTTAGATTCCTGTTAAAGGTGATATCATGTGGTATTTGTCTTTCACTGCCTGGCTTGTTTCACTTAGCATAATGCTTTCCAGCTCCATCCATGCTGTTGTAAAGGGTATGAGCTCCTTCTTTCTTTCTGCTGCATAGAATTCCATTGTGTAAATGTACCATAGTTTTTTGATCCATTCATTTACTGATGGGCACCTAGGTTGCTTCCAGCGCCTAGCTATTGTAAATTGTGCTGCTATGAACATCGGGGTGCAAAGGTTCTTTTGTATTGGTGTTTTAGTGTTCTTAGGATAGATTCCCAGCAATGGAATTGGTGGGTCAAAAGGCAGATCCATTTTTAGTTTTCTGAGGAAGTTCCAAACTGCTTTCCATAGTGGTTGTACCAGTCTGCAGTCCCACCAACAGTGCACTAGGGACCCCCTTTCTCCACATCCTCTCCAGCACTTGTTGTTTGTTGCTTTGTTTATGATGGCCATTCTGACTGGTGTGAAGTGGTATCTCATTGTGGTTTTAATCTGCATCTCTCTGATGGCTAGCGATATTGAGCATCGCTTCATGTGTCTGGATTTTCTGTATGTCCTCCTCGAAGTGTCTGTTCAAGTCCTTTGCCCATTTTTTAATTGGGTTACTTGTCTTCTTAGAGTGGAGTCGTGTAAGTTCTTTATATATTTTGGAGATTAAACCCTTGTCTGAGGTATCATTGGCAAATATGTTTTCCCATACAGTCGGTTCTCTTTTTATTTTGATACTGTTTTCCTTAGCTGTGCAAAAGCTTTTAATTTTGATGAGATCCCATTTGTTTATTCTTTCCTTTATGTCCCTTGCTCTAGGAGACAAGTCAGTAAAAAAGTTTCTGCGTGAAATATCTGAGATTTTCCTACCTACGTTCTCTTCTAGGATTTTAATGGTGTCATGCTTTATATTTAAGTCTTTCATCCACCTTGAATCTGTTTTTGTATAAGGTGTAAGTTGGTGCTCGAGTTTCATTGTTTTGCACGTAGCTGTCCAGTTCTCCCAACACCATTTGTTGAAGAGGCTATTTTTATTCCATTTTATGTTGCTGCTTCCTTTGTCAAATATTAATTGACCATAGAGGCTTGGGTTTATTTCTGGGCTCTCTGTTCTGTTCCATTGGTCTATGTGCCTGTTTTTATGCCAGTACCAGGCTGTTTTGATTACAGTGGCCTTGTAGTATAGTTTAGTGTCAGGTATTGTGATTCCTCCTACTTTACTCTTCTTTCTCAAAATTGCAGCAGCTATTCGGGGTCGTTTATGGTTCCATATAAATTGTTGAAGTGTTTGTTCTATGTCTGTGAAATATGCCATTGGTACTTTAATAGGTATTGCATTGAATGTGTAAATTGCTTTTGGTAGTATGGACATTTTAATGATATTAATTCTTCCAATCCATGAACACGGTATATGTTTCCATTTGTTTGTGTCTTCCTTGATTTCTCTCCTCAGTGTTATGTAGTTTTCTGAATACAGGTCTTTTACCTCTTTGGTTAGGTTGATTCCTAGGTATTTTATTTTCCTTTTTGCTATTTCAAATGGGATTTTTTTCTTGATTTCTGCTTCTGCTGTTTCATTGTTGGTGTACAGAAATGCCTTTGATTTCTGGATATTGACTTTGTATCCCGCTGTTTTACCAAATTCATTTATTAGGTCAAGCAGTTTTTTGGTGGAGTCTATAGGATTTTCTATGTACACTATCATGTCATCTGCAAACAGTGACAGTTTTGTTTCCTCCTTTCCGATTTGGATTCCTTTTATTTCTTTTTCTTGTCTGATTGCTGTGGCTAGAACTTGCAGTACTATATTGAATAGAAGTGGTGAAAGTGGACATCCTTGTCTTGTTCCTGTTCTTAGTGGAAAAGATTTTCATTTTTGCCCATTGAGTATAATGTTGGCTGTAGGTTTCTCATATATGGCCTTTATTATGTTGAGGAATGCTCCCTCTATTCCCACTTTACTGAGTGTTTTTATCATAAATGGGTGCTGTACCTTATCAAATGCTTTTTCTGCATCTATCGATATGATCATGTGGTTTTTGTCTTTGCTTTTGTTTATGTGATGTATTACATTTACTGATTTTCGAATATTGTACCATCCTTGCATCCCTGGAATGAATCCCACTTAGTCATGGTGTATGATCTTCTTAATGCACTGTTGGATGCGGTTTGCCAGTATCTTGTTGAGGATTTTAGCGTCAATGTTCATCAGCGATATTGGCCTGTAGTTTTCTTTCTTTGTTGTGTCTTTATCTGGTTTTGGAATTAAGATGATGTTGGCCTCATAAAAAGAGTTTGGGAGTCTTCCATCTTTTTGGATTTTTTGAAATAGTCTGTGAAGGATAGGTGTTAGTTCTTCCTTAAATGCTTTGTAGATTTCTCCTGTGAAACCATCTGGTCCAGGGCTTTTGTGTGTTGGGAGTTTTTTGATTACTGCTTCAATTTCTTTTGCTGTTATTGGTTTGTTCAGGCTTTCTGCTTCCATTTTATTGAGTTTTGGAAGGTTATATTTTTCTAGAAATTTGTCCATTTCATCTAGGTTTTCAAATTTCTTGGCATACAGCTCTTTGTAGTAATTTGTTACAATCCTTTGTATTTCTGTGGTATCTGTTGTAATCTCTCCTCTTTCATTTCTGATTGTGTTTATTTGGGTTTTCTCTCTTTTTTTCTTGATGAGTCTGCTTAAAGGCTTGTCGATTTTGTTTATCTTTTCAAAGAACCAACTCTTGGATTCATTGATCTTTAGAATTGTGCTTTTAGTCTCTATGTCATTTAATTCTGCTCTGATCTTGGTTATTTCCTTCCTTGTGCTTGCTCTGGGCTGTCTTTGTTGTTGTTCCTCGAGTTCTTATAGACGTAGGGTTAGGTTGTTTGTTTGAAATGTTTCTAACTTTTTTAGGTGGGCCTGTATCGCTATGATCTTCCCTCTCAGGACTGCCTTGGCTGTGTCCCATACGTTTTGGGTTGTTGTGAGTTCGTTTTCATTTGTTTCCAAAAACCGTTTGATTTCTTCCCTAATATCATTCTCGACCCATTCATTGTTTAATAGCATGCTGGTTAATCTCCATGAATTTGAGTGTTTTGTTTTTTTTCCTTGGGGTTGGTTTCTAGTTTCAGTCCCTTGTGATCTGAGAAATTGCTTGGTATGATTTCATTTTTTTTGAAATTGTTGAGGCTTGTTTTGTGTCCTATCATGTGGTCAATCTTTGAAAATGTTCCATGTACATTTGAAAAAAATGTGTATTTAGCTTCTTTGGGATGGAGGGTTCTGTAAATATCAGTAAAGCCCAGTTCGTCTAGTGTATTGTTCAATGCCTCAATATCTTTGTTGATATTTTGTTTGGAAGATCTGTCCATTTTTGATAGAGGGGTGTTAAAATCCCCCACAATAATTGTGTTGCTGTCCATATCTTTCTTGAAGTCCTCTAAGATTTTCTTTATGAATTTGGGTGCTCCTATGTTGGGTGCATATATATTTACAATATTTATGTCTTCTTGGTGAATTCTTCCCTTGAGTATTATGAAATGACCTTCTGGGTCTCTCTTTATGGACCTTCTTTGGAAGTCTATTTTGTCAGATATGAGTATTGCTACCCCGGCTTTTTTTTCCTGTCCATTTGCTTGGAAAATTTGTTTCCAGCCCTTCACTTTCAACCTGTGCAGATCTTTTATCCTGAGGTGGGTCTCTTGTAGACAGCATATGTGTGGGTCATGTTTTCTTATCCAATCAGCTATTCTATGTCTTTTGATTGGAGCGTTTAATCCATTTACGTTTAAGGTTATTATTGATAGGTACTTATTCATTGCCTTTTATGTACGTGTGATCCTCTCTGACTCTCTCTTTTCCTTTCTTTCCTTAAAGCAGTCCCTTCAGCATCTCTTGCAGAGCTGGTTTAGTGGAGGTGTATTCTTTTAGACTTCTTTTGTCTGAGAAGCTTCTTATTTGGCCTTCTATCTTAATTGAGAGCCTTGCTGGGTAAAGTAGTCGTGGTTGCAGGCCTCTGGTTCTCATTACTTGGATTATTTCATGCCATTCTCTTCTGGCTTGGAGTGTTTCCATTGAGAAGTCAGCTGTTAGCCTTATTGGGGCCCCCTTGTATGTTACTTCCTTTTTCTCCCTTGCTGCCTTTAAGATTCTCTCTTTGTCTTGAAATTTTGCCATTTTAATTATGATGTGCCTTGAGGTGGGCCTCTTTGGGTTCCTCTTGATTGGGACTCTCTGTGTTTCCTGGATTTGTGTGACTTTTTGTCTCATCAAATTAGGGAAGTTTTCCATCATCACTTGTTCAACTAGGTTTTCTATCCCTTGTTCTTCTTCTTCTCCTTCTGGTATCCCTATTATGCGGATATTATTACTTTTCATATTGTCTTGCATTTCTCTTAATCCCTCTTCATTTTTTCTGAGCCTCTTTTCCTTTTCTTGCTCTTTCTGGGTGTTTTCTTCTATTTTGTCCTCTAGCTCGCTGATCTGATGTTCTGCTTCATCGATCCTGCTTTTCATTCCTTCTACTGTGTTCTTCATTTCAGAGATTGTATTCTTCATTTCCTCTTGGCCCTTGTTGAGAGTTTCTATTTCCTTTTTTATGCTGATGTAGTTTTCACTGAGTTCATTGTAGCTTCCCTGTAGATTCTCGTAGCTCATTGTGAGCTCATTGAGCTTCTTGACAATCACTGCTTTGAATTCAATATCTGATAGTTGAATTGCCTCTGTTTCATTTAGCATTCTTTTTGAGGCTTCCTCCTTTCCTTTCATTTGGGGATTATTTCTTTGTCTTCCCATTGTTTGTGAGACTCTTCTTGTTCGCCTCAGCTTCTTATATTGATCTGTTCTGGCTCCCTGGGTTTATGATGTGAACTTCTTTAGTAGAGTAGCAGTGAGTTTCAGTGGTGCTGTTTCCTTGACCCCCCCCAAGCTCACTGGTCTTGGGCTGTCATTTAAGTTGGCTCTGTGTTTGCCTTTGGGTTTTGATTGTTGTTGAGTCTTTCTTTGGTGGTTCCTTCCTGCCAGCTGGTTAAATGTGGGTCACTCTGTCCACCACCTTCTGTATTTTGTTGTGCTGGTGAGGGCAGGTTGTGTTGAAGCTGGTTCTTCTGTGTGTACAAGGTTTAAAGAAATCTTGTTCAGTTGTTTGTATTGGGTACTGTCTCTACTGTTTAGTTGTATTTCCAGATAAGTCCTGGATTGAGGTTTGTGTGGTTACTACTCCCTCCTTCACCTTCTTCTGCTGTTATCTGTTAGTGGTTCCTTTGTTGTTGGGTTTCCTCTTCCAGTGGGTATCCTGGTGTTCACCTCCTCCACCTATTCTTTTTTGTCATCAGTTGGAGGGGGAAGGCAAAATGGTTTAAGACAGCAACAGAGAATTCTATGCTATTTACAATAGTAGCAAGTAGGGAAGATATAGGAGATCCTTTCACTATGTATAGTGTTAACCGTGGTCTTCCACCCAGCTAGCTGATTTTTAGAAAGGATGGAAAGAAGATAAGACTCTTTTTGGGGGAGGAAGGATTGTGAGTTAGATCTATAAAGCAGAGAGGTTGTGGGCGGTCAGATTCTGGGGTAAGGTAAGAGTAAAGGATAGTAAATAGGTGTAGTGTGTGAGAGAATAGAGTTAACCACTACAGTAATAGAGTTCAGGAAAGTTTGAAATGGGCTAAGATCTGGGAGGGGTGTTGTGTAGTAATTACAATTGCATGGAATAGCAGTTATTTACAATAATATTATGGCAACATTCATATGACAGAGTCTATGAGATCTAGGTAACAAGAATAGGGAGTACAGAACATCGAGTAGTGTGCTGATGGGACACAGGTGAGTTAAAGGACAGTAGATTAGTAATACCGTATAGAAAGAGATATCAGGGGAAAGCTGTCAGGTCATACAATATATCCAGCCTAGCAAAGCAGACTATACAAAAGAAGAGGGATATAAAAATACTATTAAAAAAAGATGTAGGAATACTGGAAAAATAATAATAATACAAATATGCAATAACTTGCAGATTCTCTGTAATAGCAGAGTGACGTTTATCTAGCTGTCCCAGCTGTTGTCATGCCCCTTCTTTGGGTTCAACTTTGGTCTTTTCACAGATCCAGGCTTTTGTCTCACTTATAGGTATTTAGAAAAAAAAATTAAAAAAAGTAAAAAATAGAAAAGGCAGACGAAGGAAGGAAGAAGAGATAAAATCGGAGGACAGGAAGGAGGAGGGAATAAAACAAGAAATCAGGTAAGAGAGGAAAAAGAAATCAAGAGAGAATAAAAACAGTGAAACTTAAAAAAATTAAAAATTGTTAAAAAAATAGAATCAAATTAAAAAGTCTCTTGATTTCAAAGTGGCCAAAGCGGTTTTTCTGCTCTTGCTGTTTGAGGCAGGCTGAAGGATGATTTGTTTGGCTTTTCTTCCTTGGCCAATGGAGTTCGCACTGGCTCCTCAGCCTTGCGCCCTGGGTGTGGGAATCAGGTCTTTCCCCAGGGTTACTGCTGTGGAGTGGAGTGTGGGGATGCTCTCCCTGCAGGCGCGCCTGTGTGCCGGTGCGCCCGTGTGCCGGTGTGCCTGAGCGCTGGCGTGCCCACGGCTGGGTAGCGGGGAGGCTGGCGCCACTGATCACTTTAGGAGAATTCCCCAAACAGTGTCTGTGTCTATTCACTCCTTCCTCTTGAGAAATTCCTCCCGTTCAAGCCCGCCGCTCCCCACAGTGGCCTGGCTTCTCTCACCACCAAAGCTCCAGCCAGAACGGTGACCGTGGGAGTCCGGGTCTGCTGCGAGACTCGGCTTTGGTGTCCACCGCCTCCAAGGCTGCTCACCACCCCGGTGTGTTTGCCAGCACCTGGATTCCTCCCAGAGCTGCTCAGACCTTGCTCGGCTGGGGAGGGAGCAGTTGCCCTGGCTGTCTCCCACTAACCCTATGGTAAACCCAGCCATGGCCCGGGCCTGGGGCTGCAGCCCCGGGACCACACGCTTGTCCTGGGACCCTACCTTGTTGCAGCACTCCCCTTAGGATCCGTTCTTTGTTCTTTCAGTTCTGCCACAATCCTTGGTCCTCTGTTTTCAAAAATGCTGAAATATGTTGGTTGCTTGCCTTTCTACACCATAGATCGGTCAGGATTTTCTACCCTGAGCAGAGGAAAGCCAAATCTGCTCCTTCCTACTCCGACGCCATCTTAGTATTTTTAAAATTATTGAGAGTGATGTCAACTAGACTGAAACCTACCATTTGATGTTGTTCTCTAGAGTTTGAGATTAACATGTCCTGATTTGATTGTATATTATTATAGATTTCACATGAATTAAATGATTCTTTATTAATGTTTCTACTTAAAATTATAAAAATGACATGAATATGAATAATTGCTAAACCAGGATATTTTCTGAAAACTACTTAAATTATTTTATTCTAATGACAGCAAACTAACTTTTAATATCAAAATAATTATAGCAAAATTTTACAGTAATAATAATAGGTTTTTGATCACTTATGCTGTTATAAGTATTGTGTTAAGGGCTTTACTTATAGAATTTATTTTTTAGTCAGGACTCTCAGGTATTCTGACATCATGTTTTTATATATACCATATATATGATATTTATGAAGTACACATAGTATGCATGAAGTATTGTATGTATGCATAAGTATTTAATATATAATGTACATGCATATATACTATGTAACATACACACACATATAAATAACTTCCTCATAGTCTAACAAATCAAGACTTTCAAACAATCTAGAAAAATAGCTGACTTCCTTTAGTGAAACTATTGCTCCTGCCCCATCCCTCAGCCCCCATTCTCTGTCCTGCACCAGCCTCCTTATTTTCCTTGAAGGAAACTGAAAATTATGATGCCAGAATTGTATTACAAAACAACCCTTTGTATTATAAAACCCATCCTTGTTGGTGCTACATTGAAACTGCCATGGAATAATTTATTTCAAAGGCAAATAAAAGGTTACAACAGCATTTTTAAGTACCTGTAAGTCCACATTGTGTATCACAATGAATTAAGTAAGCCTCCCCAATATTCATTTTGAAATAATTATATGGGTTATTGTTCCCTGGAAGTGGACACATTTCTGCTTTGGTTGCTTAGTTTTTATTTTGTTGCCTTTAAATTAATAAGTGCAATATTAAAAATCAGATAAAATTATTTTAAATTAGAGGTTGCCCTTTATTTGATGTTGACTAGATGAATAAAATTTATACTCTTAAGGAATCATACACATTGAACATCAAACACAACATTGAAATGACTCAGGTAAAGGGAAAAGGTAGCATCTTTCTCAGTCTCAGAAGGAAAAGAGAGAGAGTTCCTGAATGCGATAGTTTGAATGGCTATTTTCATATACAAATGTTTTACAATCATTACAAGTAATATGAAACTCCCTTATTAGCGGACGAGTGTTTTGTGTTTCCTGAAACAATTGGAACCACAGTCATAAACAGTGTTTCACCTCTTGTCTGGCTTGTCTCCATTTGGAGACACAGGCAGGTATTCATAGAGCTCTAAGGTCTGGAAAAGCTGAGCAGCAAACCTGCTTGGCCGAACCTCAAATTCTCTTTTTATTGTTTTCTGAAGAACTACACCTTAATTTTAAAGCCATATTTGTGGCAAAGAGAGTTTAATCTATACCATATAGAATTGTTTATTCTAATCTCATCCAAATGTCATTTTATACTTTTTTATGTCCAAAATGTCAAACATTTTACTTTCATATGCTCTTTTGTTTTTGTGAATGGCAAAATAATTTCTCTATTTTACTTTATTTTTCTTTGCAAGAATTCCTGACATTTGGTTTTTTGAAACCAAAGAAATATTTGCAAATGGAAAGTTAAAATGCTTATCTTAACCATACTATTCAATATAACTAATTAAAGTTATGGTATTTGTAAACCAGAACACATAAATATCATCTAGCAACTATTAATGTTTTAAAATTTTCATTATTCAGCAACATCAGAATATACTCGTTACTTTTTTTTTTCCAGGAAAAGCAAACCAACTTTGTAATTAAATTTGAGAAGAATGAGAATAGAGATTTTTCAAGAATATTTTTATCCATTTTTCCACTATGTTTATAAAGAAATATTACATTGTTTTGGAAAAAAAGGTCAGAAATTCCATTCAGAATATTTAAGTGAAGTTAAAGCATCTTTAAAGTTTTGTTTATTTTCATCTGTTTTTTTGAGGGGGAGGTAATAAATATTTTAAACGTCAGCAGTAAAGATACAAACTACCTCATCATTAATTATATTGATTTAAAGTCTAAGTTCTGAATCTTTTTCTCAACTGAGGATTTTGAAACTACTAACACAGTTAGCTCTTGTTTTAATATTTCACATTCCCCTTCAAGACTTTCTTAGAAAAAGCTTTTGAGGCCCATTCAAACTTTCTTGGCAGTTGACTTTGCCATTTTCCTCTAACGCTTTTATTTTTTAAGTGTCAGATGGCTTTTCTGCCTAGTAAGGAACCAGTAAAATTCAGGAAGCGTTTTTAGCCAAGTTCATCTCAGTCTTCATTAGCACTTGAAAATGCTTAGAAACCAAAATAAAGTTAGTAGGAAAAGATTTTTTAATGTCACAGGCTTTAAACACTTGAACAAATAGTTGTGAATAATTGAATCAGATGATGAAGATGAAATTCGATGAATGCATGGAATAATCACACTTCGGTATAGCAGGCCTATTCAATTTAGCTTTAAGTGCTAATTTTGTGGCTCCCTGGAAATAACTGTCTATTTTCAAAATGGGAATACATATATAGATTGGTACAACTTTGATCAGAAAAACATCATTGCATGCCATTTTTCTTTTATCAGTACTATTAGAATGAAGTTTCTGTAGCACAATTTCAAATAATGGGTCTTTAGTAAATATTGCTAAGTTATTACTGTGATTTCTATTTCTTCTCTCCATTACCTTTCTGCCCATTTATTCCTCAAACTTTTTATTGATCTTTGTTTAGTTCCTTTGCTTGTTTCTCTCTGTCTCTGTCTCTGTCTCTGTCTCTGTCTCTCTCTCTCTACTTGTAATAAAAGTTGGCCTTCACCTTCCTTAGCCCAGTTTTTCCCTCCACACACCTTTCCTAGACCACACTGTTGACACAGTTGACTTTTTTCTGTACTACTTTAGGTTCTCAAGTTCCCATTCAGACTTCTAGCATAAACTAGAGCTCTCATGAACTCCAATATCTTCCTCATGCACCATAATTATTTTTAACTCTTCTTATTACCTCCTCCAAATTAACTTCCACCACTACATTCTCTTGGTAAAGAAAAATTCTCTCCTTTTCTGGATTACCTAAAAAATCAACTTGTTTATCTCTGTGCAGGATCTCGATTTCAAAATCCACATTTGTAACATGATATTTTCATCATAACTTTACACAAAACAGAGTTATTTGTTCAGGTTTTCATTTCAAACTCCTAACTCGTAGCAGATAATAAATGAAAAAGAAATGTTTGGGGAAAAAATAGATAAATGTACACACTGACTCCATGCTCAGTTAGTGAAATATAACATTTATTTCCAAGTATATGGGAAGCTAAAAAATTTTAGAACACTAAATATGAATGTTTTAGTTAATTTATTCTTTCAATTTATTCTTATAATTGCTATTAGGAGCAAGTTATTGTTATTGAGAGTAGTATTATAATTATTTTATTGAAGTTTAATTGGGATGTAACACAGTAAAAATGTTCATTTGATTAGCTTGACATATTATACATCTTTTGAACCGTGACTGCATCAAGATATTGAACAAATCCATTACCCTCAAGTCTTCTCAAGCTTTTTTGTAATCTCTCCCCCAGCAGTTTTCCACATCCCCTCTTCCAGGCAACCACTGATATACTTTCCCTCACCATATATTAATTCACATTTTCTAAAATTTAATATAAATGAAGTGATATAGTATGTAGTCTCCTATTAATCTGACTTCTTTCATTTGGTATAATCATATTGAAAATTTGTTATTTCATATAGCTGTAGCTCTCTTTGGAATTTTGAATGAAATACAATACTATTCTATGGTAAGGTGTACCACAATTGGTTTACTCATTCACATGGTGATGGAGCATTTGCTTTGTTTTGTCCAGTTTGGGACTCTTATGAATAAATCTGCTATGACTACTGTTGGACAAGCCTTTTTAAGGACATATGCTCACACTGGTCTTGAATAAATTTCTAAGATTGGCTGTCTGAATCACATGGCAAATATAGGCTTAATTTTTTTAAAGAAACTGTCAAATGTTTTCCAAAGTGGTTGTCCCATTCTAAAATCTAGCCATGTAGGAGAGGTTCCATTGCTCAACATACATACCAACACTTTGTATAGTAAGTCTTTATCATTTTAATAATCTAAGATATGTGTTTTGTAACTTATGTTTTCCTTTTTAAATTTTATTTTTATTAAATTTATTGGGGTGACATTGGTTAATAAAATTATATAAGTTTCAAGAATACATTTCTATGTTACATAATCTGTATATTATATTGTGTACCCACCACCCACAGCCAAATTCCTTCACCATGTACAATATTTGGCTCATTTTACTCTTTACTGCCCCCACCTTCTTCCCTCTGGTAACCACCATACTGTTGTCTGTGTCTACGAGTTTCAGTTTTGTATTTCACATATGAGCAAAATAATATGTTTTTTAGCTTTTTCTGACTTAATTCATTTAGCTTGATATTCTCAGGCCCATCCATATTGTCACAAATGGCAGTATTTCATATTTTCTATGGCTGAGTAGTATTCCATTGTACATATATATCACATCTTCTTTATCCAATCCCCTACCCAAGGACACCTTGGTTGTTTCCACATCTTGGCCTCTGTGAATAATGCTTCAATGACACAGGGGTGCATATATCTTTGTGAATGAATGCTTTCAAAGTTGGAGAGGTGGATTCTCAGAATAGGGATTGCTGGGTGACATGGTAATTCTACTTTCAATTATTCGAGGAGCCTCCATACTTTTTTTTTCCATAGTGGTTGTACCAATTTACATTCCTATCAGCAGTGAATGAGGTTCCTTTTACTCCACAACCTCTCCAACACTTGTTATTACTGATTTGTTGATAATAACCATTCTAACAAGTGTGAAGTGATATCACATTGTAGTTTTGATTTGCTTTTTCTTAATAGCTAATGAAGTTGAGCATCTCTTTACATACCTATTGGGCATTTGTGTATCTTCTTGGCAGAAGGGTGTACTTGTGCTTTTAATTTGCATATGCCTATTCATTAATGATCTGAAAATCTTTTAATGTGCTTATTTGCCACATATATGTCTTCTTTGATAAAGTATCAATGTTATAAAGGAATTAAAACAAATTAATTAGTAAAACACAGTAACATGAATGAATCTCAGAATATTGAACAAAATACACCAGACACAAAAGCAAATATATTGCTAATTTCACTTATCTCAAGCCCAGACATAAGAAATCTAGTCTATGGTGATCAGACATCAGGAGAATCTTTAACTTTGGGGCTGTTTATTAAATGGGAGCATGACTGAGGTATCCTGGGCTACTGTTATGTTCTATTTCTTGATTTCGGTGGGAGTTGCAAGGGTTTCAATTTATTTTACCTTGTTTATTAAACATTTTATTTATGATTTGTTAAATGTTATGTTTTGTGCTATATTTAATAAAATTTTTCATTTAAAATAATAAATAAAAGAATAACTTACTTTATCTTAACAAAAACAACAAGATCAACGACAGCAGTAATTCTTCTGAATGTTTCTTATGTACCAGATACTAGAGTCAATTAAAAACTAAGAAAAATTAGAAAGGTGAGAAGTGGTAGAGCCAGAAATCTCCTATACACAAGAAGTGTTTTTAGACCTGGTGTTACTAAGTCAGAAAAATGCCTTTACTAAGTATCTGTGGTCACAAGGTATCTTGCATTAGAAAAACTCATTTGAAATCCACTATATCATATGATCAAGAAACTCAATGGTTAATTCTATTATGGTGTGCAAGGAGGGATAAAAAAATTAAGAAAATAAACTAGAAATAGTAAGAATTTTTAAAAATTGGTTTGCTTTTACTGAAATAAGAATTTTTTATTAAATTACTGTATTTTTTAATCACATTGATACCCAGAACACACACAACTCTTTCATAAGCATTCATGTTAATTTTCTAGTTGTTTTCTAAAAAAACTAATAATTTTGTAATAAATGACAAGTAATTTTCATATTTTTGTTTTGAAGTAAATTCAGACTGTATATCTTTGCTGAAATAATCACATATAAAATTATCAGATTCAAACTGAATTTTTAAAATAGATACTTTTCAAGTTCATCTAATTTTCTACATTAAACGAATTGAATATAAAATAAACATGGCTATGTTTTATCATAAGAAAACTATTTTGGGTTGATGTAAGATATTAGGATAATACTCAAAACCTATACAGCTAACATTTTTGTTAGTTCATTATTTTGAATAACACACAACAGTTCATTGGATCACACTAAAAGTATTTGTTGAGCATCACACAGTTGACCATTCTTGTGGAAATTGATTGATGTACACAAGTATGTAATTCTGCTGAGTGAGAAGAAATGTATATTCAGCTTTTGTAGATTCTGCTGAACAATTTTACCAAATTGATTGTTCTGGAAATATAAGTTGAGCAAATACAGCCCCTGCATATCCTTGTGGAGTGCAGGGGAAACAGAAAAGTGAACAACAGTTTCAAAGTACACCAATGAGCACTGCCATAGAGGGTTATAGCAGAGTGCTAAGTACTACAATGTGCAGATATATACACATATACATAAAAATATTTATTGAATCTTGTAAAATAATATTATATTATTTTATCATCTCAGAATATTATTGCTTCTGTGTTGTTAAAAAAAGAAAAAAGAAATCTGAAACATAAAGTAATTGACTCCCATGGGAAAAAGTAACAATTTAATTTTATTTAGGAATTTCCAAACAATGCCCTAAATGCCATTTGCTTGAAGTATAAAATAGTACAGTTAGGTTCAAGTTGATTCCAGATGTTCAGCCTTATTGAATTATTTTCAGTTTCCTTAAAGTGCTAAATTTTTTCTTGACCCTTGATCTAATTTAGATACCAACCCTCTGAGCATCCCTGATTATGGAAGTTATCACACTCTGCTTGTTGGAAGAACAAACTGTGTCAGGAGTCAGCATGTGCTAATTAGAGAAAATATCTCCTGATCCAGTCATCTGCCTGCCCCTGACACACACCTTGAGAAAATCGCTGTGGATGCATTAAAAGCTAAATTACTGAAACTCTAATTCTTGAGACAGAGGCAATTTTTGCTGTGTGATAACTCTTAATGAAAGTTATACTTGAAAAATTACCTCAGTCATGTTGTAGCAAACCACCAAAATTTAGAAAATCAGCAATGCCTGAAGGTGATGAGTAGGGCACTCAGGGCAGCAGGGAACAGCCACGGTGGTTACAAGTTATATTTCTCTGAGCTGCCTGGATGGTCTGGAACCCAGCCAAGGATGTCAGGCCTCTGTTTTAGCACCAGTAACAAGGAGACACTAGATGCATCCCAGTCTAAGAAGAGGGGTTGTTCAGAGGTCAGCAGTTCCAGGGATTCACTGTGAGGAGCACATCTGAATATTGCCCTCAAAAACCTTAAGCAAACACGAGGACAACTGATTCAAGGAAAATGTGTCCTTCGAGGAGCAAAAGCAGGAGACCCTGTTTTGCTTGCCATCATTTTCCCAGCACCTTTCAGCGCAGGGTACACTGTATTTAGTTGATACATATTTGATAAATAACAGAATAAATAAGTTCCTCATGAAAGAACAGTAAAAATCTGTGATAGAGTAAATATTAAGTTTAGTGAACTGAAGCAGGGGTTAAGAGAAAGATACTGGAGTTGTGTATATACAGAGTGTTTGTGTAGGAATGTGTATGTGTGCAGGAAATCACTTTGTAAATAAATTCATAATGTATTAATGCTGGAGAGTCCTTCTGAAGCCATCTTTTGTAGCTTATGTTATTCATGGAACTAATACCCAGAGAGGACTGTGCCTAGTCCTAAGTCACACAACTAACAAGCACTAAAATGGTGAGTTGAGTTCAGAAGTTTTGGCCTTTAATTCAGTTCTTTTTTTTTTTTTTTAAGTTAGACCAGGGGTGTTAAACTCATTTTCACTGGGGGCCACATCAGCATTGCAGTTGCCTTCAAAGGGCTGAAATAATTTTAGGATTGTATAAATGTAACTACTCCTTAACTGTTAAGGAATTGAAATTACATTCAGTCCTTTGAAGGCAACCATGAGGCTGATGTGGCCTCTGGTGAAAATGAGTTTGACACCCCTGAGCTAGACAATGTTGGTTTCATAGGGGTGATAATAGCAAGTACTAGAGAATTTAATAGCCGGGTATTTTAATATTATGTTTACATCTGGATAAATAAAAAATACTTAGAGAAGAAAGTAAAGATTCATTATAACAGTGAAAAGTCAATAATGACAGCAATTAAAGGGTGTCTGAGCCCTGGCTGGGTGGCTGAGCCCAGTTGGGTGGAGCATCATGCCATCCACTAAAATGTTGTGGGTTTGACTCTCCGTCAGGGCACATATGTAGGTTGTGGGATTGATCTTCGACTGGGGCACATATGGGAGGCAACCAGTCAATGTTTCTCTCTCTTGCTCCTTTCCTCACTCTCTAAAATCAATAAAAACATGTTCTCAGGTGAGGATTTAAAAAAAAGGTGTTTGAATTATTGGACTTACCAGTTAATAGGTTCAAAATGAATATATTCTCTTTATAAATAGACTAAGGATAATTTGTAAAAATTATGAATTTTCAATGAAATTTGATATTCATTGGAAATTTTGAAATTTTATATTCAAAAATATATTTACTATCCATACCATATGTTCACCACTGATTTATATATACTATTAAAATATAATTTGCGTTCTTCCATACTTCAATATATTTTTTAAAGCACAGGATTTACTACATTACAGACATCTTTTAAGTACTAGCTTTCCACTACAGTTTGGACATATCTTAGGCTGGGTCCCTTAGGAAACTGTCTGAAGCAAATCTTATGTACTAAGGCCATACTGGAGGGTGAAATTCCAGAGCAGCAAGAGAAAAGTAAAAAACGAAAGTGAGACAAGAAAGGAGAGGATGTAAATATACTTTGGTGGTTGTTATTACTGAGCTGATTATGGCTTCACAAAACACCCAGCAGATTGCACAGCCATGGAGGAAAACCCCGGTAGGTCATGCCAAGCTTAATGAAAAGTTTCTAAATACTCTGGAGTGGAGGAAGAAGAAGAAATGTATTTACCGTCTTCTTCTGCCTTTTATCTGTCATTTGTCATATTTCTCTCCATAGGGCATGACGGTCCCAGAATTTCAAGTTCAAGCTCAAACCTAAGGCAGCTCCTCATTTGAGTCTGAAAGTGATGGGAGGAGCCCAAAACTCTACAGCTCTTTCATGAACAACTTTAGTGTTGAATAAACTTGGGTTTCAAACATAACTAGAATAATAAATGCTTTTCTATAGCTCCCATGCCCACCCCAGGGGAAGAAAAGACAGTCAGAAGTGTTAAGAGATGAGGTAATGCTTAGAGAGTAAGGGACAAAATAAACATGGAGAATGGAAAGGCTAGTCTAGGCAGTGTAGATACCATTTTATGCAGATGAGGAAACAATGGCACCTGTTAAGACAAGTTCAAGATCAGCTAGAAAACCGTAGACAGAGGGTCTGAACCTAAATGCTCCTAACACCAAGCCAGTGCTCTTAACTGTATAATAAATTGCCTCTAGTTTAACTTAAATGGCATGTTATAAATCGTATAAAACAGTAAATATTTATGGAGTATTTTCCATATGTCCAACAAATTATGAGACATCATAAAGAAAGTTACAAGGGGAATAAATATGAAAATAATTCTAAAATAATTATTATTGAGAACATAATGCACAGGAGATCAAAGAAACATTAAAGTCACTTCACACTGATATGGGGAATATAGTCATATGTAAAATGGGTTAACTTTAAAGAATTTAAAATAGTTTTTTTGTTTGTTTTTTTAAAGATTTTATTTATTTATTTATTTTTAGAGAGGGAAGGGAGGGAGAAAGAGAGAGAGAAATATCAATGTGTGGTTGCTGGGGGTCATGGCCTGCAACCCAGGCATGTACCCTGACTGGGAATCGAACCTGTGACACTTCGGTTCGCAGCCCGAGCTCAATCCACTGAGCTACGCCAGCCAGGGCTAATTTTAAAGAATTTAAATGACTAAAACATAAGTAAAAGTATGTGTGTGCACATGAAAAGTATTATGTTTTCAATATGAGAAATGCAAGTTTTAGAACAATCTTTTAATCATATCTGTTTAAGAAGGAAATATGAAGCACAGAACTAAGACTGCCTCACACAAAAGAGCAAGAAGTGATTATTTCTTCATTAGAAAGGAGGATGGCAGAGCTTCACTTTTTGTATTATATACTTTTGTATTATTCACTTTTATTTTTTATACTTTTGTATTATTCATTGTTTAAAATAAATATTTCAAATAGTTTTAGTGACATTGTGCATTTGTGTTTTGATTTAAAACGAGTATGTATTACTTAAAATTAAAAAGCTATTTTTCATTTGAAGAAAAATATTTGTATTATTCATGCATCTGTTTACTGGGTGATTTACAGAAAAAAGGTAGAGTATTTCTCCCTTATTGTTCTGAAATACATTATTTTTCAAAGGATGAGTAGTGACATGGATGTGTAATGACTTAGATGTCTTCTGATCTTTCTTCAATTTAACCCTTCTCAACTTTATTCAGTAAGCCTATTTTCACATATTTATACCTCCCCAAACTGGGAAATCTCTATGTGTTCGTGGAATCTAAAGGACTTGGAAAGCCAGGGTGTTTTGGAAATGTTTAGGCTGCACATGAGGGTATTTACCATTAGTCTCCACAAAACCTAAGATGCAACAAAGAAAAATAAACATGTTATACTCAGAGGAAAGTCAGTTCTTTGCAATACCTGAGTATGTATTTTCTAAGCTAAATCTAATTATGTGGCACAACAAGGGCATACCATTCCTGAGACAGAATCTCTCTCTGTCTGGTGCCTGACTTTCTCTGCCAAGGAAGCAGTGGGGTAAAGGAGACCAACCAAACAGGGAATGCAACAGTTCAGGGTTGACTCCCCTCTCCTGGGACACATTTCAGCAGCTGAGCTCTCCTTTCAGAAAACCTGAGGTAGTGGGGCCAGGTTTGCTTCCAGATGACTACTGAAGGCTTTTGTGATCTTATAAGGATGACAGTATTGATTATTCCCTTTCCCAAACTAGACTGGTCCAGAGTAGTTCATTTGTACTTGGAAAGGCAGAAGCGGGACAGACACAGTTTTTACCAGTTACAATCAGCTGGGGTTGTTCTTAGACGCAAGTGCACCTGGGCTCCTAACTTCTGATTACACAAATATCCTTTTCTTCACAGCACAATCACAGGATTGGGGCCAGGTAGTATTGTTAATGTTGGTATTTAACAAATTATTCATGAGGAAAGGGGGGTGAAAGGAACTAGACATTGAGCTTAACAAACTGAGAAACATGAGCCAGGAAGGTATAGCTTCACAGCCCAGGGGATTACAGGATTTCTCTGCCAAGGAGATCAACATTCCTCCCTTCTCCACTGGTACTGGACTGTTGAGAGGCATAGGGGGAAATGCTGGCCTGTTGAGGTCTGTCGGCCTAACAAGTGGCTGTAAACTTATCCAAAGCCTGTGAAACCTTGGGAAGTTGACTGGTTCTTTTGAAAAAGCACCTGGTCAATCCAAAACCCAAGCTAATATAATCTCAGGGGAACAAAGAAGCACCCTTTCTTTCTCCTTCTCTTTCTCTCTGTTGCTCATGACCTGCACTGGTGTCCTCTCTCCATAGCCATGTGGCATTAGCAGCCACACAGCCAGAAGCCACATGGACTCCGCCACTGGGGCAGCTGGGAATAAGATAAGTTACCTGTATTGAAACTGAGACCTCTTAGTGGCCTCCTGTGGGCTCCAAAAGGACTAAGCTTTCTTTCTCTTGCTTGGGAATCTGCACTTGCCCCGTGCATTTGTGCATCCTCTTTCCATAGTCATGTGGCCTCAGCAACTGTGTGGCCAATGGCCGCACATGGACACAGACTCCAGGAGGGAGCCTGAATACCACAGCATAGCAATGGTATTCAGTGCAGCTGAAAACAACACTAAACTAGCCAGATGCTAGCCTTGGCTGTACTTTAACATGGAGCAGAAACTCTGGGCAGCTGCCTTTATTGTGGCCTTACTGAAGACAAGATTGGATCTTTTTCAAGAGTAACAGAGATGGGACATTGGGAAGTCAGGAGGGGAATCCCCTTAATGATACACCATCAATAAAGTTCACCTCAGAATTTTCCTCATGACACTACAAGAACTCCACTTCCACTTATGACAGCATTACTGGAAGATATGCCAGCATAAACTCCTCAAAGTGATCAGAGCTAGCTCTCCCTTACACGCACCTAACTTATGATCTTACAGGCCTTAACAATTCATTCAGTATCCTTCTTTCAAAGTGAGATTCTCCTTGGGGTCTTATTTTTCTTTCAGAGTGATTAGCCAGAACCAATTTGTCACAGTAGAAATAAAATAATAAAGTGAGAACTCAAAGGGAAAGGGTGGAGATACACACACAGCCCCTTTCTACTGAAGTCCTCGTGTCCTCTACGTAAAATTTCTCACTGCTTTTCCAGCATTCTTAAAATTTTGCTAGACTAGTGGAGAAGAAAAATATCAGACTATGTTTGTCTATCTGATAGCCTAAAGCCCAAATGTAGACCTTGCACAAAAAAATAAAAAAAATTAAATGATTTTTCAAGGATAACAGAATATTTTCTACTTGAAAATTGCACAATTAAGGGATCACTAAAATTTTCTTCTCAGAAAATAATTTCTTTACCAAGCTAACTTGTAAGAAGTTCCTCTGGAAATAGATTCAGGTAGGGGCTACTAATCATTAAGTTATTAATGCAACAAATATTTATGAAGTACCTATATCTGACAGGTATTACACAAAGTATTAAAGAAGAAAACACTCTCACACATTTTATAAAGTGTATTAAAAATGCTACAAAGGAAAATACAACACAATTTTTTAAAACATATTTTATTGATTATGCTATTACAGTTGTCCCATTCCTTTTTCTTCCCTTTATCCCCCTCTGCCCTGCACCCTCACTCCCACCAGCATTACTCCTCCCATACCCTTAGTTCATGTCTACCTGTCATACATATAAGTTCTTTGGCTTCTACATTTCCTATACTATTGTTAACTCCCCCCTGTCTATTTTGTACCTACCAATTATACTTCTTACTCCCTTCACCTTTTCCCCTATTCTCCCCTCTTCCTTCCCACTGACAACCTTCAATGTCATCTCTGTGATCACACCCATTTCTGTGATTCTGTTCTTGTTCTAATTGTTTGCTTAGTTTGTTTTTGTTTTAGTTTCAGTTGTTGATAGTTGTGAGTTTGTTCTCATTTTACTCTTCATATTTTTATCTTCTTTTTTTCTTAGGTAAGTCCCTTTAACATTTCATATAATAAGGGCTTGGTGTTGATGAACTTCTTTAACTTGACCTTATCTGGGAAGCACTTGATCTGTCCTTCCATTCTAAATGATAGCTTTGCTGGATAGAGTAATTGTGGATGTAGGTCCTTGCCTTTCATGACTTCAAATTCTTCTTTCCAACCCCTTTTTGCCTATAAATTTTCTTTTGAGAAATCAGCTGATAGTCTTATGGGCACTCCTTTGTAGGTAACTCCCTTTCTCTTGCTGTTTTTAAGATTCTCTCCTTATTTTTAATCTTGGGTAATGTACTTATGATGTGTTGGGGTGTGTTCCTTTTTTACTCCAATTTCTTTGGGACTCTGAGCTTACTGGACTTGCAAGTCTATTACTTTTGCCAGAATGGGGAAGTTTTCCTTCATTATTTTTTTCAAATAAGTTTTCAATTTATTGCTCTTCCTCTTCTCCTTCTGGCACCCCTATGATTTGGATGTTGGAACATTTAAAGTTGTCCTGGAGGTTCCTAAGCCTCTTCTCATTTTTCTGAATTCTTGTTTTTTCATTCTGTTCTCATTGGATGTTTATTTCTTCCTTCTGGTCCAAATCATTGATCTGAGTCCCAGTTTCCTTCCCTTCACTGATGGTTCACTGTAAATTTGCCTTTATTTCACTTTGCATAGCCTTCACTTCTTCTATTTTGTGTCCATACTCAATCATTTCTATGAGCATGCTGATTATCAATGTTTTGCACTCTGCATCTGATAGGTTGGCTATCTCCCTGTTGCTTAGTTCTTTTTCTGGAGTTTTGATCTGTTCTTCCATTTGGGCCATAGTTCTTTGTCTCAAGGAACCTGGTAAGTTATAAGGGGCAGAATCTTAGGTATTCACCAAGGTGGGACAACCCACATAGCTGCATTATGGTATTGTATGTTGGGGAGGAGTTTGAGAGGGAACAGTGCCACTTCCTGGGCTCTCAGGCAGCTTTCAGTCACTTCCCCCACCACCTACAAGCAAATTGGGCCCATATGGCACTGATTCTTGGGTGTGTGGGTTTGTGTGTGTTCTAGAACCCCAGTGGGTCTCTCCAATGAGCACTCCTATGAAGCTGGGAGTTCCTCCCCGCAGCTGCAACCTTTAAAGTTTTTCCAGCCAGAGGTTTTGAGGCTTTTGTTTCCTGCACTGGAACCCTGGGCTATGCAGTCTGTCTCACTCTCCAGTTGTTCCTCCTTGCTTATCTGCTGGCAAATGTGGGACCACCCACTCCTCCAGCTGCTGCCTTGACTGCTTGGTCCAAGCCTTGCAACATGTTCTCTGCCCCGGCTGCCTATCTCTGCCTTTCCTACCAGTCTGGATGAATATTTCTTCTTTAACTCCTGGGTTGTTGGACTTCCATACAGTTTGATATTCTGGCAATTTTGGTTGTTTTTGTTTTTGTTTTTTTTTAATCTTTTAAAAATATTTTATTTATTTATTTTTAGAGAGGGAAGGGAGGGAGAGAGAGAGAGAGAGAGGGAGAGAGAAAGAGAGAAAGAGAGAAAGAGAGAAATATCAATGTGTGGCTGCTGGGGGCTGTGGCCTGCAACCCAGGCATGTGCCCTGACTGGGAATCAAACCTGCGATATTTTGGTTTGCAGCTCGCGCTCAATCCACTGAGCTATGCCAGCCAGGGCATGGTTGGTTTTGTTTTTAAATTTGTTGTTTTTCTTCTTTTGATTATATGAGAAAGCAAAGCATATCTACCTTTGCCTCCATCTTGGACAGAAGTCAGGAGAAGGGGGGAAATATAACACAATTTAAAAGTGACATCAAAATGTTTTTTTTCCTGATACCAATATAGTATGATTAGATTTTCATTTGAAAACATAAAATTAAACAAGGCAGGAACAATCACCTTGAACTTTGACTTTACTGAAAATAAAAAAAAAACAAATTAGGTTAGAGGAATTAGAAAATAAGAAGCTGTTTGGATGGATCAGAATTTGTGTCTACTATAGTGGTTTCATGACATCTCTAGGAACAAAGAAGTGTTGTTAAGTAAATTCACAATTTGCCTATTTTCTCTTTCTTTCTCTCTTTCTCTCAGTTAATCAGTGCTTACATATCTGACTGAGGTGCTTTGAAAATATAACTTTATTCTTAAAGAATTAAAGAGTATATACGTTAAAATATCTAACTATATACAAGTATTTTAAATAATGTTTTAACCAATATTTCTTGGCAGATTTATCATCTATAAAAGGGAACATTCAAATCAAGAACTGAAAGTGATTTGACACTGAAATAAATGATTCCACTAGAAATATAAAGGAGTTACTGAATTTAATAATTTAATGTAAAAGTATTTGTGTACATTTGAAAATTTTCAGAACTAATGTGGTCATTCTTGGTATACAGGTCAGTTGCTTTCATTTGATGCCAGTCTATCTATTTTGGCATAATCTCACAAATAACTGAGAATTATAATTCAGAAATAAAATAAAATAAGGCTCCAGCAATAGCAACCCTGCAATGAGAGAGTAACCTATTATATAATTCAAATAAATCTTAATCATTTTCAGTGTTGGAGTAAAAAACCTTTGGAATGAGAATTAGTAAATCTGCTTCTAGCTCCCTTTCTGACACTAAGCTGATAACCTTTGGAAAATCATGAAAATCTTCTTGTATTTTCCTAATCAATGAGATATGCATGTGGAGTAAAATCGTCCACAATCACCTTTATCCATCTTGGATTCTTTCAGGTTTTCATGGGAGCCTTAACTTTTTTTGGGGGGGGGGGTGGTTAGAGAGTTGGTTGTCATTATGTGGTTTCATAAGAAATTTATTGAACCTTGCAAAAGGCAAAGCCTTTCTTGTCATCATTTTTTTTCAAAAACTATGACAATATATTAAATTCAGTGAAGAGAGTTTCTCTCTCCATCTCTAAATCATTATCTGCACACACGCCTAAATATTACATGTCTCCATATGTGTCTATACATATGTACTGTATATATGTAAAGTAACATAGAGGTCTCTCCGGAAGAAGTCCAGCCATTGTTAACATAACAAGAATAGTTTGCACAACATTGATGTAACCTGACAGCCAAGGAGAGTGGACTGGAATGCACATGCGTAAACAATGATGACTTCACTGTACTAGTCAGTGGGGGTGGTAGACACCATTGAGTGAGCACTTGTACTATGTGGCCAGTGTATTCATAATGACTAAGGGGGAAGAGCAATGAATCTGCATCAAATTTTGAGTTAAGCTTGAATATTCCTCTGCAGAAATTATTTGGATGATTCAGAAGAGAGCAACTATGGGCAGCTGGTGATTGACAGATTCATTGCAAGGGAGCTGCTTATGTACCATGGCTCCTACAGAAATTTTTTAAGAAACATCAAATTACCCAGGTAACTCAGCCCCCTACAGCCTAGTTTTAGCACCCTAGGACTTCTGCCTTTTCCCCAAACCAGAGTCACTTTTGAAAAGGAAGAAGTATCAGACTGTTGATGAGATTCAGGAAAATATGACAGTGCAGCTGATGGCTTTTGGAAGAACTGTGTAAGGTCCCAAAGTGCTTAATTTGAAGGGACTGAGGTGTCATTGTCCTACATACAATGTTTCTTGTATCTTGTACCTTCTTCACTAAACATGTTTATTTTTCATATTATATGGCTAGATATTATCTAGATGGACTTAATTAAAATAGAAATGATATGGAGAAAATTATATTCAGTTATTAATATAACCTTCATTAATTGATCAGGGTGGGAATTACAAAAAGGGATGTCTGAGGTTCTAATATAAACATTTACATAGCTCTATTCACTGACTTGTTACAGTGAACATTTGTTACATGTGTGATTAAAAAATCCAATTATTATATGCATATGTTCATATATATACTCATGTTTACTATACTTATTTACCAAACACATCAATAACAACATATACACAAATTTGGATTTGGCTGTCATTGCTTTTTTCCTACTTAACTGATGTGTAATAGGGGCAAAATTTTGCAACATATGTTTGCCCTTAATCATAGCCAAAACCATTTAAAAGGTTCAGAGCTTTTCTTAAATAATTTTGAAAACCTGAAAACTTCTACAGGCAATAACTGGCAGTGTGCCTGTGGACTTAATGTAAAACTAAAATTAAACTCATACCTGTATGATGGTGATCACAAGAGATGAGAAATGAATGATACTCTGACTCATTATTTCAGGGATTCACATTCTTGGAATGTGAATAAATAATTTTCTATCTCTGGGGATCATGATTCAGATAAAATGTGTCTGGAACAGCATGCAAAGTTTGGACAGAAAGTTACCAGAAATATTATAATAGAAAACATGAACTGCCTGTCAGCTGCCCTGGTCTAAAAACTTGGCTTAGTGAGTGATGAAAAGTAGCTCCCCAGTTGCATTGTGAAAAAAAAGAAGAAGAACAGTAACATTAAGACAGACATGCAAATTGGAATCAGCCCCAAAACCCAGGATATGAATACAATTAGGCCAAAGGTAATAGAGATCCCATTCATTCATATCCTCACTTCTCTCAAGCTTGGCTCAGATGTCATGGCTTCAGTGAGCCATCCTCTTTCTCTTCTGAAAACAATTTTGTTTGACATTCTTTTCCTTCACTTCTCTCCTTTTGTCAAACTTTAATTTATAAAATTTATTTATTTGCTCACTTGATTTTTCTTTGTTTGCATCACTAGAATAAAAATTTTAGGTAGATAAGGGCTTGACCTGTCTAATTAACTGCACTCTCACCAACAGTGGGCACAGTCTTGGCGTGTAGTAGCTGCTTTATAAATAATTTTATGATAAAAGGTACTAATCTATGTAATTCCAAAATCAGAAACTTGGGAGTTATTTGGACTTTTCAACTTTTCTTTCCTCATTTCCACATCAAATTTATCACTTAATTTTTTCAACTAAATTTCATCCCTTATCTTCGCCTTCCTTTCTATTCCTACATTCACTACTTTGATTCTATGTCCTCATATGTACCAGCACAGTTTGGCTGCTAATTTGTTGAAGCTATTTAGCAATCAAGGATTTGGCTATGATCTTGTGCTCTCAATTATCTGCTTCAGCCAGTATATTTAAATGTGTTCCAACTGTTTTGGAATTATTTTATTTAAGACCAAACATTCAAGTTATTTAGTAGTAAAAAACAAATTTTGTTTTCTTGTATGTTGATGTAAAACATAAATAGTAAATGAATGTGGTGAGTTTGATGGTCATAAAAATCATTGCTGATCAATAAGATGAAACTGTGGAAGAAAAGGGGCCACATGTGAAACCCAGCAAGCTCAGGGGAGGCCTGCATGGCAGCCTTACAAACTCAGAGCCTAAAGTAACCATATGGAATGGTTCGAAATTAAAACTTCTAACTAAAAATAGTTCATGGCGGGTAGTCACATCCTAGGATGGTATTTTTCCCTAACAAAGATCAATCTTTACCTTAACTGAACCCGTCTGGGTTTTTTTTTTTTGCATCTATGATAATGCAACCTTGGAATGTCAAATTTCATTTTTCCAGCACCTCAAAGCATAGGCACCTCACCAGGCAGACACCACAAATCCCCTTATTGTTATTGTTATCATGTTAATTGTTGATTGTTAACTATCCTGTACCCACATGAGTAAAAGTGTCTATCATTTTACTCTTTACCCAATCCCAGAAGTTTCCTTCTTTGCTTTCTCCTGCCTCCCTAATATATCACCAATGGATTTGATTGTAATGTGTAAAATAAGGTACTAAACTGCCTTTCTCCAGAGTATTTCTTAATCCATTGAGATTTTGCTTCCAGGCAATTGTCATCAGTTTGGCTCAAATAAACTCACAAAAATTATCTACAGGTTTGAATGTTTCTTATGTTGACATAACAAGAGATGGGAAAAGGGGTATAAATTAAGATTCATTATCTATCTATCTATCTATCTATCTATCTATCTATCATCTATCTATCATCTATCTACCATGTCTCAATGCTAGCCTAGTCCAAATGACCCTAGCAACAAATGCACTATGTTCAGAATGCCTCATCAAAATGTCATATATCTATTCTTAAGCAGGCACTCTTGAAGCAAGTGCTAACTTATCTCTTTTTCTGCAAAATGTGACCTGTCTTTAATTACTCTCCCACTGGAGTAATAAAGCTAAAAGAAAAATCTGAATATGTTGTAAACTGTTCAGTAGTTCTGTAGTTACCTACAGAACAGCTGAAACGTTTAGCAGTATGTCCGGCTGTACCATCATGAAGCCTATATTTTCTCATCTAGTTTTGTCTCTTACTGTTTCCTGAGTAAGATGGTCTAGTCATAAAAAATATCCCCTCTATTTCTAAATGGACCACACTGCTTTATGCATTTAAATCTGTGATATAGCCAGTCACTTTACTTATAGTGGATGCAGAAGGTTGAACCATAAAATTTCAAGCTTCTGCAGAAAGAGGGACTATTAAAAGGTAACACATTGGCATCCACATTTGCTTGCAGTTGGATGTCTGTTTTCAGCTCAATATCTGGAAATTATTGTTTCATCTTACAAAGCCAGGAATAACAGCCCTCCCCTAGCTTTAGCAAAGCATAAAGCAGACCTTAAAAAGAAAAGGAAAAAAAAAAGGCAATCAGCTCTTGTTGGTGTAGCTCAGTGGACTGAGCACAGGCTGTGAACAAGGGTTGCCGGTTTGATTCCCAGTCAGGGCACATGCCTGGGTTGCAGGCCAGGTCCCCAGTAGGGGGCGTTTGAAAGGCAAACACACATTGATGTTTCTCTCCCTCTCTTTCTCCCTTCCTTGCTCTCACTGTAGAAATAAATAAATAAAATCTTAAAAAAAATAGGGAGATCAACTAACAGATGATGTTCAAGGAGACATAGAACTACAGGTCCATGTAACAAGACAAAAACAATGAATAATAGGTGACAGCATTTAGCAGAATGTATTGTAGAAAAACAGCATGTTTTAAATGCATTAGACGATGTTTCTGAATACAAAATTCAGATATTTAATAATGTCCCACAAAACTAACATAAGTTTTCTAAAATGAGGAAAAAGGGGTCTGATGAAACGAAATGACTATTCCAGCATACAACTGAGTAGACAGAGAAATGAGTGAGAATTAGTGAAATGCAGCAGCAATAGGGAAATAAGGAAGTATGAGAAATTAGTGGATGAGAAAAAGGAAATTATTATATTTGGACTTGGCAATTTGTTTTCTTTATTCCCAGTACAGGAAAAAAAAAGTGAAGACCATTGTTCACTTATTTTTTTACATTTTATTATTGTTGTCCAAGTATGGTTGTCTCCATTTCCCCCTATAATCCCCCCACCACCCCAGCCACCACCACCTCCCACCTCTGATCCCAGCTTCCCTTGGTTTTGTACATGTGTTCTTTATAGATATTCCTGAAAACCCTTCCTCCTTTTCCACCCATTCACTTTTTATAGTTGTTGAATAAACTATGTCATTAAACTTTCTTATAACTGTATTTAATTCTTGTTCTTTAGAACAGGGATATTATTTTTGTCAGTTTTTCTTCATTGTGGTTGGTCTTCAAAAAATTTGTACCTAAGGAATTTATTGACTCCTAGTCTACTCCAGATATTTTTCTTGAATTATTTTAGTACCCTGAGTCACAAACAAGAAAGTGAAACTTCTTTTTAAATGTTATCTTAGCAAAGTTCATTTTTATGTATTTATTCTATTTAGTACTTCAACATGTGGTACTTACTGGAAATGACCTTTTCTTTTTTTTTTTTTTTTTGCTTGAGGAATTGTCATTCCTTCTTTTAAACCACATAAAAGCATTTAGTCCTCTGTGATCACTCTGTTCACCACTCTCAAAGCTCTTTCCCAGAATGTGCCATAAGTATACTTTGTCCACACTTAGATTATAGAACTTAATTCATAGTAATGCTGTCTTATGCTTACATGTAATTTCTCTCTTTAGATAGATCATATTGAAGTCAGAAAACAATGATTTATTTATAGTAAGCATATTACATGTAGATATATGAAAGATGGAAGAAAGAAAGGAAGAATAAAAGAAAAAAGGAGACAAAAATAGAAAAAAAGAGGGGAGAGAAAACAATATTAAATGTTTCATATGTTAACCAACTTTAAAACCCTTTCTTTTAGGTAATATAGATAAAATTATGTAGAGCAAATAAAAGCAAAAAATAGAAATCCAATAATTAACCTTTTGAGTCAACTTTTTTCCATATCAAACACAATATAAAAGTATCATATTTTTGTTTTATTAGTTTGTAAATTGTATGACCTAAATATACAAAGTACTAAAAATCATTAAATGATTTAGTTTATCTTGCTTTATATATATATAATATGTAAATATATAATCAATGTATTTATTAATATATTAATTAGTGTATAATTAATATATTTAATATATAATATATTATACTATGGCCAATGTGTTTTTACATACTTGTTAACTAATAGTAACAACATGCTATAAATATTTTTCTTAATCTTTTTAAAATTCCACTAATTTTACATAAAAAATAGAGAATATAAATGTTTGTTATTATATATTTTCAAGTTTTACTGTTATGACATGGAGATTAATAGTTATTTTCACAAAGAAAACATGAATAATAATAAGAATCATGTGTGGGTTGCCTTTTATTTAATATCTCTAAACTTAATTATCTTTACCCTATTACCATAATATGGACTATCAATCATATAAATATTTTTTGATTCTTTATTTAAATTTAAAATGTACAAAATCATATTTGCCATTTAAAATATAATTAGGAAGCTTGATCTTCAAGAAAATAAAATATGAATCTTAGGTGATTTATTAAAGTCCTGATAAAATTCATCATTTGTATTTTTAGTCCCAAGATAATATTACAGAAAATATTTGAAGGTTGTGACATACTAATAATGACATACATTTTACTAAAATTGTTTTATATCATCACAGATTTCAGAATCATGAACTTTATCTGGATGCAATTAATCAGAACTCTACATGGATTCTGATAATGTGTTAATGAGCATATTAATTATCAGCCTGTGTTTGCTGAAAAAATTATCTATTGGACTGGCCATGGTAAACATGTTTTTCAGTTTTTATATTCAACTTGGATCAATTGTAATGTAAGCTCCCTTTTAAGTACATTTTGTTAATTTGGCTCAGTGGTGTACAAAATGAATTATCTTCTGTCTCTAGTACAAACCATTGCAAAACTTTAAAAATTATTTACATAGAATTAACTAAAATGCATATTGATTTTGAAATGATGACAAGATTTGATTTAGGCAGAGTATGACTGTGCTCAGAAATATTAGAGTTCATGAGGAGAAAGTTTGAAATAGTAAATGATGAGTTTGCTCTGGACCATTTAAGCTTGTCATGTAAGAAAAATACATGGATAAAGATATTCCATACTCATAGCTCTGACTCTGAACCTTGTGAGAATTGTAACTAGAAATATAAATCCTAAATATGAATGGGATTATCACAGAAAGTGTGACAAGGATAAGATTGACAAAAGTGAGAACATAGGAATGAAAGAGAAGTAAAAGAGAACAGAGAGGAGAAAGAAAAGATAAGAGAAATACTTGGAAATCTTTACTTTTAGGAAAAGAAATGAAAATAAAAATGTATGAGGTTAAGGTCAGGGATATATTAGGTCTATCAAAACAGCACACACTATAAGAACTAGGGAGGGTGTTACATGTTACATTGTGTCCCTCTCAAACATATATGTTGAAGCCATACACATATAACTATATTTGGAGATAGAGCCTTTACAGAGGTAATTAAGGTTAAATTAGATCATAAAGGAGGGCCCTAATCATAGAACTAGTATTTTGAAATGAGGAGGAAATAATTGTCATGGTATGAGTACGTAGAGAAAAGGCTATATGAAGGCACGGCAAGAAGGTGGCCATTTGTAAGCAGTCACCAGAGTATGTTCATGATATAGTCTTTCCTATAGGTCAGCTGTGCAACTGCTCCTCCAGCTGCCTGTTGGACAGCCTGGCACCAAAGAATAGACAAGAGTCAGACAAGGTAACTATGCTGTTCACTTAACTTTTATTGGATGCAGATTCACTCAACAAAGAACATCAACACACATTAATATCCTACTTACACTCTAACAATCTAAGAAAAATATAACACACACACACAGAGCAATCAATAGGGGATAATGAACCTGAGTCCCAGAGTCTCAGTCTACAGGTCCAGGAGACAACACGGTGGGCAAGAGAGCCATCAGGGTCTTGCAAGGAAGGATCTCTGGAGTCAGGTGGGCAGCAGGGCAGATGAAGTCCTCAGTCCAGCAGGGCAGAGCCTCCAGCAGAGATCAGCATGGTGTGGAGCAACACTCCGGTGTGTGGAGCTCAGCTGTCTCAGCAGTGGTCTGGAGCCTGCCTCAGTTATACCTTGAGAGAGGTGTACTCCACCCTTCTTGGGTCTCTTAATAAATGTCTCGGCACCCTTTATGGTAAGTGGGGAATTTTCCCACAGGCCTATCTGTGGGTGGTCCATCCTTGCAGACATGGCTGTTCTGGTCATGTGTGCAGATATCTTAGGTGTGTCTCCTTGTCAGATATGTCTAGTGTGACTTAAATAGTTTTCTTCTTGAACTATGACACCAAAGTGTCATAGCTGTCTGGCAGCCATCTTGGTTGATGTGAGTGACTCTACTTTGTTTTATATACTTCATGCTACCTTGACTGGACCAATGCCATTTTATTGGTACTGCTTTCCACACAAATAAAGGAGAGAGGCCTTAGAAGAAACCAAACTGACTGACATCTTGATCTTGGATTTCTTGCCTCCAGAATTGTGGGAAATAAATGTGTATTATTAAAACAATCCTGTCTGTGGTAGTTTGTTATGGCAGCTCTAGAAAACTAACAAAGGGGTAAAAAGGCATTCTTGAATAAATATTCTGCAGAGAAGTAAAGAAAGAAAAAAGATAAATAATTTATTTTTTAAAAATTAATTTTTATTGGGCTGACATTGGATAATAAAATTGTATAGGTTTCAAGCATATATTTCTATGATACATCATCTGTATATTGCACTATGTTCTTACCATCCAGAGTCAAATCTCCTTTTGTCTCCATATATTTGAACCTCTTTGCCCTTTACTACCTCCCCCACATTCTCCTCTCCTCCGGTAACCACTATACATACTGTTGTGTCTATGAGTTTTCATTTGTTTGTCTTATTTGTTCATTTGTTTTAAGTTTTATGTCCCACATATGAGTGAAATCATATGGTCCTTGGCTTTTTATGTCTGACTTATCTCATTTAGTATGATATTCTCAAGATCCATCCAAGGTGAAGAAGATTTATTCATTAGAAATTCATGTCTGATATTCATTAGAACTTTTAAACCTGTGGCCTGAGTATCTGGTGATAAAGCATGAACTGTGGATGAAAAATGACTTTATAAAAGTTTGGCAGAGGTAACTGAAAGATAAAGAAATTGATGAAGGGATACTTCCAGAATATTTGTGAGTGGATAAATTTGTGATTACTAATAATAGAGAGCAATTGACAAAAGCCGGCAATTTTGTTTTAACTTTCTTTACAACAATATGAGGTACACATATCACACAATTTATGCTCTTGTTACCTCACTCAAATGCAATCTTGTTAGATCTCAAGACCTCAGTTAAACAAAGAATGTTATAAATAACCCATTTTTCTCTAAATAAAATTTATTTTATTAGATAATAACAATTTAAAATTTAATATGGCCATGGTAAATATTTTTTAATTTTAGTAATTTGTACACTTGTGACATACATTTTGTTTCTTTACAATAAGTGTTTTTTGAAAATGAATGTAAAAATCTTTGTAAGTATAAATAAAGCTAAAATAAAATAATAAACTTTTACAAATATTAGTAAATGAAATTTTCTCTTTCCTAGAACCACTAAATGAAGATAATTATATCACCGCAAGGAGAATGTAGAATTTTGTACCCATTACTCATAACAATTAGTCAGTTGTTTTGCACTTATGATTATAGTATTTAAACATAGAAATAAGGTTTAAATAAAGTTAGTATCATTCCTGACTTTTTCTTAAGTTTGACATTTATTGTAAATAAATATGAAATAATATGAAATAAATTATTCTTTCCTTTATTCTTTACTGATATATTTACTAACTATAAATTTAGTAACAATATTATCTGAAAAAAATGTGTAAGACTTTCTAATAGACCAGAAAAGTATTGGGTATCTTCATTGGAAACCTGTATGTATTTTATTATTTATTTACTTATTTATTTATAGTTGTTCAAGTACATTTGTCTCCATTTTCCTTCTACCAATACCCTCTGCCCTACCCCTCCTCACCTCCCACCCTTGATCCTACCCCTTTTGGTTTTTCTGACATGTCCTAATACATTTTTGTTGAGGATCCTTCTCCTATTTTCCCCCATTATCCTTCTCTCTTCTCCCCTCCCCCTTGCTTACTGTCAGTTTGTTCTTTATTTCAAGGTCTCTGATTATATTTTGCTCATTTTTTTGTTTTGTTGATTAGGTTCCACTTTCAGGTGAGATCATATGGTACTTGTCTTTCACTGCCTGGCTTATTTCACTTAGAATAAGCTTTCCAGCTCCATCCATGCTGTTGCAACACATAGTAGCTCCTTCTTTCTTTCTGCTGATTAGTATTCCATTGTGTAAATGTACCATAGTTTCTTGACCCACTCATTTACTGATGAGCACTTAGGTTGCTTCCAGCACTTGGCTATATATAAATTGTGCTGCTGTGAACATTGGGGTGCACAGGTTCTCTTGAACTGGTGATTCAGGATCCTTAGGGTATAACTCCAGCAGTGGAATTGCTGGGTCAAAGGCAATTCCAGTTCTAGTTTTCTGAGGAAACCTGTAAATATTTTAAAGCACATCTCTCTGCTTTATCTGTGTCTAAGGAATTTATACCATTATTTTTATTGAGCTATTTCACATCTCTGTGTGAGCTATAAATAACTGATAGCAATGTAAAAAGATTATTGTCTCCAGATACAAAACTAATTCTATTCAATAGAGAGGAATTGATTTTCTTTCATGTCTGATGGAAAGAGTCAAATTTACATGTATTTGTAAATTAATTTAGGTATATATAGCTATAATTTAGATATATATATCTATGTAGTGCTGTGAATTCTTCTTAGAAAAAATGTAACATTTTACTGGTTGGCTTGGCTCATTAATTGATGTGTTAAATAACATCTTTGAAATGTGTTCACTTCATATTTGTAGTAGTCATTACTTCCCTTTGAAATTTACCTTTTAATAATGCTTAATGTTTTCTTTAGAAAGCAATATGTTAAACCTGTGGCTAACCATATAATGACAATAAATATTCATATGCTATTTAAACAATTATCTATTTGTCAGGACAATAAATTACATGAATATATAGCAGGCTGAATAATGGTCTTCAAAGATGGCTATTTCCTCATCTCCTGAACCTGTGAATATGTTACTTCACATGACAAAAGGCACTTTGAGGTACAATTATTATTAAGAATTTTAAGGTGGGATGACTATGGTCGGTAGTGCTGGTTGCCCAATATAATCCAAAAGGGCCCTATAAGGGAGAGAGACAAGGGGTTAGCTTCAGAGAAGGGGATGTGGAAATGGAAACAGGTCAGAGCGGAGAGAGCTTTGAAGGTGATAGACTATTGGCTTTGTAAATGGAACAAGTGGCTAAAATTTAAGAAATGTAGACAGAATCTAGAAGCTAAAAAAAGGCAAATAACAGATTTCCCCCCCAAGTCTCCAGAAGGCATAGAGCTGTGACAACACCTGTATTTAAGCCCATAACATGTACTTCAGACTTCTGACCTCCAGACTGTCATGTAATAAATTTGTGATGTAAAAATGTGCTAGTTTTTAAAGCCACTAAGTGTGTGGTATTTTGTTACAGAAGTGGTGAGAAAGTAATACAGAGAATTAGAAATGTACACAAAGACCCAATTCCAATAGTGTTTGTGTGAGCACTGAAGTTAAGAACAAAATAAATATACTTAAACATAGCATTGTTAGAGTACTACACCTTTAGAAAATATTTATGAATAACAGCATAAATAATTTCATGATTACTAGGATTCTAGAATTCAGTATCTGGTTGTTATTTATTCTAATTATTAAAACATATGTGTCAACTTAGTTGAGATATAGCATGTATATAGTTTATCAAACACTAATGGAGGAGTTCCAGAGATGGTATTTTATAGATGTAGTTTGATGCAGACACCAGCCCACAGTGTCCATGTCATTAAGGATGAAATGAGACATTCACACGGACTACCGGGTCAGTTGGAGAAAAAGGGACAGCATGGCTTTTCTCTTAAGGGGAGCAAAAAGCCTCAGCCCTCCCTTCAATGGGCTTTTATTTTCTTACTGGGCACATTACATGATGGCCCTCATTTACTATGCACAAATTCACTTAAAGTGGTTACCTTTTACAGAAAACAAAGGAGCCAATGCTACTAATCACATCACAGAAGAGGGATATTTGCAAATGGAAAGGCAAAAGTAGTTGGACAGGTTACGCTCATCCTTGGAAGGTTTAGCATGGATTTTAGGAAGTTGCTTTGCAGTAAATGTCCTCAATTCAGGGTTGAGGGAGTTTTAGCAAAAAGCAAGACTCATAGCGGCCTATGTGCATTGCAGGCCTGATTCCCCACAGGAGAATCTTTCTGTGGGTGTGGGTCCTGTGCATCTCCAACTGGGAGCTGGGCTCATACCATGCAAAACAGTCTACTACAGTAGTTAAAATAAAGATGTGGTTTAAATAAAGGAGTATTTACTTTTAATAATGTGGATAGGACCTCATCTAATCAGTTGAAAGCCTTCAAAACAACAGCTGAAGTTTCTTGAAGACATTCTGCCTCAAGCCTGCAGCATTGACCCCTGCTTGAGTTCCAGCCTGCTGCCCGCCCAGTGCGTTTGACTCACCAGCCCCTACAATGCTAAAATAAAGACAGTCATCTTGACTCCCAAGAGTGTGCTTTCCTCATATATGAGCACTGTAATATCCCTCACTGAAATGCATAAAAAAAATTTCAGGGGAACATCAGACTTTCAGACAATGATGAAAGACCGATCACTCAAAATAAAGAGAAGGTAGTATTTATTAGAATGTATTGCATTTTAATACACCTGCTTAATTTTTCTTTTTTCACTCTCCAATTTTGTAGAAGATAATCAGTTTCTACTTGATTATTGATGAAATATCTAATACAAGCCTGACATTGATTTGTGAGTTGTCTGAGATGACTAGCAATATATTTTAAATTAATAGAATATGTAGCTCTATGTGGAAAAGACATAAATTGTTTAATTATTTTTATTTCTCTAATAATGATATTATATGTGTAAATACTTATCCATAAAATTTATCAAAATATTGTCTATAAATACATGTTTTAATATGCAGCATAAAGGAGTTGGTTAAATAACGTGATAGTATAGCTACCTAATGGTATGTTATGCAGCCAATAAAATGAGTTTGTATGAAATATTTAACTATGTAAATATATGTTTATAATATAGTGATGAATGGAAAAGCAGTTTATAAAAGTAAATATATGTATTTCACAAAATACCCCAAAAAATAAATCCATTTTACATGAAAAATAATATTGAAATAATAGTGTATAAATATTAACCTTTATATCTCCAAATGGTGGGATGATAGATTTTTTTGTTGTGCTTTTACTATTAAAAAGCTTTATAAAGTAAACTAACAATTTGAAACTAAAAATAATTTGTCAAAATATAATAATTTTATATTTTTGAGACATAAATTTTTATATTTCCAAATCATTTCCAGAAGGGATTGATGTTTTTGATGCTTTGAATAGTCATAATGTCTTATAATAGCACATATATCCATTTATTTCATTCAGTATTAACTTTGAATGAAAATAGCTTAATATATTGCCTGGTGAAATGATTTGAAGATGAAAGCCTGTGTCAACCAGTAGAGAATGAAGACAGCATGACGACAAAGCAACAATGAGAAACAAAGAAAATACAGGTGAAAATCAAGTCAATGAATATCAGGTGACTGGTGTGGTTCCTGTTAATTTGAAGTACCACATTATTTGTTCAGTAACTCTCCTTCTTGCTTAAAACATTTACAACAGTACTAGCAAATTAACATATGCATTATTTTTTTCATGTTTGAACCCTTTAAGGCTTTTGTTTATTAACATTCTATGGACAAAGGCTTAATGAATCCCTATTCTACTCAGTTAAGGAAATGAAGATACTTCATCCAGACATTCAATCAGTTCTAGCCTTCAAACCTAAAGTGCCAGTGAGTTTGATGAACCTGTTTCTTAAGCTTAGAAGATCAGCCTATTTGGCTTTGTTGCTGAGTGCCAAAGGAAGAGGAATTTCACTGGAAAAAGTTATGAACTGGAGCCACCAATCATGAAAGTAAAAACACAGTAAAGATTGAAAAACTTAAAAGAGGAGGGAGATACCAGGTAGCATTTTCATTGGGACTGAACACATTGAGAGGATGTGTTTATTAAAGATTTTGTCCCTGGAATATTTTGACTTAGAGATTCCAGTGAGAGCTAAAATCATTGCCAATCTAAACAAACACCTATCTCTTCCATTTCACACTGAGATGAAATTATTTTGCTGTGTACAAACTGTGATTGTCAGTTTCTCCTTTTCCAGAGGGGTTGTGAAAGCTTTTCCTCTTTTACTTTATCTCTCTGCTTTCCAAACTGATATATTATTCTTCTGAAAAATTCTATCAACTCTTAGATTAGTGTCTGACTTAAGTGACAGCAGCATTTCTTCCCAGTGCAAAGTTGGTTTTCCACAGGAGCACACACAGGACTAGACCATTTGAGTATCAGAAGCTTTGACAAGCATCTCACTGTGGGAAGCACAGGACCAGGGCTATGTGTAACAAGTCATCATGGAGCAGAAACCAGTTTTGATGGAGGGAACAAAGCAACATGAATTGCCAGAGGATGATACCAAAATGCAAGAAATGAGAGGTGTCATGGCGAAATTGTCGCTCTTATATTTTTAATTACTTTGGAGGTCAATGGCTCATTCCTAATCTACAGATCAGGAAATGCAAAAGCTTTCTCCAGTCAGCCAGGGTCATTAACATGCAGGAATTCAAGGCTTTGTGCCTAGAACAACTTTTTATTATAAAGAAGATAAAAATGATGTATTGTATGTTATAGTCCATCAGCAGAGATCAAGAAGATCATAATACATGAAATAAAGCTTTGCCTCACCCCTTTAAAAATAAGACCAAAAGAATATGTGATCATTGCAAATTCCCTATTAAACAGAGAAAAACATAGCTGCTAATTTATATAGCAGAAAAATATTCTTCCCCACTTTTATTCTCCAAGATTAGAAATAGAGAAATGACAAAGAAACCACATTACAAACAATTCATATTTGTGTTCAAATTCAAGATTTGCCTGTTTCCTCTTCCCATTTCAACATCTGACCAAATACCTGGAAAATATGCTTCTGTGGCCAAAAATATCAATCAAAGCTTCTGGCAAGATACTCAAATCTATTCAAAAATATATAATTTATACCTCAAATATTACTTTTTAAAAATCTTCACCTGAGGATATGTTTGTTGATTTTAGAGAGGAAGGAAAAGAGAGAAAAAGAGAAAGTGGAACATTGATGTGAGAGAGAAACATCAATTGGTTGTCTCCCTGGATGTGTTCTCACTGGGAAATGAACCTACAGCCTTGGTAAGAGCCCTGGCCTGGTATTGAACCTGCAACCTTTTGAAGTAGAGGATAATGCTCCAATCAATTGGCCACCTGGCCAGGGCTAAAATATTATTACTTTTGAATACACTATTTAAAAATTCTAATGTAAAACAAAGATAATGGAATAAGTTTCAATCTCTAGAATTTAAAAATAAACTCTGTTAGTGGTAACATAGATCAGTTTCCACAATTGGCTAGTGAACAAGCAAAAACAGAGGGCTATATTGTTCCAATTAGATTACAATTGCTGTAATTATACACTAAAATTCACAGAGCTTATAACATGGTAGAAAAAAGCATAAAATACTTCCAAATAATGTGCAAATAAGATTATATTGTATAATGTTAGATTCCCACTAAAATATTCTCAATAAACAATAAAATAACTATCATTGTGTTTTACTATAAAATGAGCTTGGTCCAAACAGGAATGTATACTGCACTAACATTTCCGATTATCAGGATAGATGGCCGGCTATATCTTGAAAAAAACAACAACAACAACAACAAAAAACAGATCTCAAACCTCAAAGACCAAACAAGAAAGTGAAAAGAGAAATGAAGAGGAAACCAACTCCAAAAATGAGTGTGTTGTGAAAAGGCAAAATGTGAAGAAAAAAAGATCTGGGCTATGGCCCTGGCTGGTGTAGCTCAGTGGATCAAGAGCAGGCCTGCGAACCAAAACATTGCTGGTTTGATTTCCAGCCAGGGCATGTGCCTGGGTTGCAGGCCATATCCTCAGTATGGGGTATACTAGAGGCAACCACGCATTGATGTTTCACTCCCTCTCTTTGTCCCTCCCTTCCCCATATCTCTAAAATAAATAAATAAAATCTTTTAAAAAAAGATAGGCTGAACCTCATCATGGTGCTTTTTTGTGGGCAGTCTAAGACCCAAGGCCACGTTATAATAAAGCCTGGTAGTTTATACAGGGAAAGGTTAGTGAATATATTTAGGTAGTTTTTTTTTTTTCATTTAATTTAGAAATTGTACTTCATAAACATGTCAATCATATTCCCAAAACCTCATAAATATATTGATAAGAAAAGTTTCTTATTATGTGCCTAGAAATATAGCCACGTTAGTACATGTATATCTGCAGAGTGTGTCATCACAAAATTAGATCAGAAATTGAATATTAAATAAGTGTGGTGAGGTAAAAAATAGCTTAGCTGAGCTCATCAGCAAGTCTAGGGCCTGAAGGACAAGAAGACTTCATTTATATCTGACAAAGCTGAAAAGTGTACATGGTACAGGAAAATGTATAAATGTACGATAACCTGCTTATGGCTAAATGTAAATATGAAATAGAGAAAGTTTATATCATGGATCTCCATTTTGAGGAAAAAATATCCTCTCATGTAGCAACTGCCTTTGACTTCCATTTTAACCTCTAGTTACTTAAAGTATGCGGTTATAATTCAACCTCATACTTTACCGTCAAATGTGACCCTATGCTTAAATAAAGCTATTTAGGTCTTAAATTTCCCTTCTCTGTCTTTTGTAGTTTTAGTGTTGAAGTCTTGCAAATGATTAAGTATTTTATCTTTTTTGATGCAATCAAGAATAGTATATATTTTATTTTATTTCCCAATTGTTTATTATTAGTATATACAATCAAATACAATTTTATATATTGGCTTTTTGTCCTGTAATTATTAAAAATTTAATTGTTAGTTTTGGTAGTTTTTTTAACACATTTTTTAGGATTTTGTACTGCTGTATTTCTTGAATTTTTTTCATTAGCTATAACCTCCAGTAAAATGCTGAGTTAAAGTAGTAAAAACACCACCTTTTCTTGTTTCAACATTTGGAGGAATGCTTTTAGTCTTTCACTTTCATATACAATATTAGCTGTAGGTAGTCTTTAGATGCTCTTTATCATGTTAAGAAAGTTTCCACCTATTCCAGCATGTGAGAAGTTGTTTTTAATATAAAAGAATGTCAGTTTTTAACATCTTTTCTTTAATTAAGTATATAATTTCTCATATCACCTACTGTATTGAGTTATAATTTACTGTTTTGAATGTCAAACCAACCTTGCACTCCTGAGATAAACCTCATTTGGTGGTGGTGTATTTTTTTTTCTTTCTTTAATTGCCGGAATGAATTTTATAATATTTTAGTGATTTTTTAGCATGAATTAGTTCTATTTTTCCATTTTTAAAATTTTATTGTTGTTCAAGTACAGTTGTCTGCCTTTTCCCCCCACCTCTCTCTTCCACCCCAGCCGTCCCCACCTCCCTTCCCTAATTCCACCCCTTCTCAGTTTTATCCATGTGTCCTCTATAGTTGTTCCTGAAAATCCTTCACCATTTTACCCCTGTTATCCCTTCCCCTCTCACTTGTGGTTACTGTCCATTTGTTCTTAATTTCAATGTCTCTGGTTATATTTTGCTTGCTTGCTTGTTTTGTTGATTAGGTTCCATTTAAAAGTAAGAGCATATGGTATTTGTCTTTCACAGCCTGGCTTATTTCACTTAGCATAATGCTCTCCAGTTCCATCCATGCTGTAGTGAAGGGTAGGAGTTCCTTCTTTCTTTCTGCTGCATAGAATTCCATTGTATAAATGTACCATATTTTTTCTGATCTATTCATTTAGTCATAGGCACTTAGGTTGCTTCCAACACTTGGCTATTGTAAATTGTGCTGCTATGAACATTGGGGTTCTTTTGGATTGGTGTTTCATGGTTCTGTTTCTTAGTGTGAAATATTTTTATAGCTTTTGTGTAAAGACTTTTTCTTGTTTTGGAATTTTTGGAATTAAAATAGGATTCATCAGAAGAGTTGGGATATGTTTCCTCTTTCTCTAGTTTATAACAACATTTGATAAAATTTATATTTCTTTCTTAAATGTGTGATAGGCATCAACAATAGTATTGTCAAGGAACCTGTCTATTAGTTGACAAACATATTGAAATCAACTTGATCAATAATCCCTTTTTTACATTTCTGTATTATCTATGGCAATGCCCCTTTTTTGTTTTCCTAATATTGAATAGTTTTAAGTGCTTCTGAACAGAATGAAATATTTATTAATTTTATTAATATTTCCAATTAGATGATTTCCTTCTGCTTTCTTAGATCTCATTTAGATTTGATTTTTCTGTCATTCAGAGCTATTTATGCTCATTATACATGGCTATAAGTATATCCAGTATATTTTGTATTTTGTATTTTAATTTTTATCCATTTCAAAACATTGAAAACTTTTTCTTAATTCATTTCCTTTGATTCTGTGTTCTCTGAAATTCTATTGCCTTATCCAAATATTTTGGGGTATTCAGGATATACTTTTTGTTAATGATTTCCAAGTTAATTCTATTGGGTTCAGAGACTGTACTCTGGATGATTTCAAATAATTTAGTTTGTTTTGAGAATTTTGTTATGGCTCAGCATATGATCTTGGTGAAGGGTCAAAAAACACTTGAAAAGAACGTGGTTTTATTTATTCATTTGTTTGGGTTCATATTTATTCATATTTATTAATCCACAAATATGTATTAGGTCAAATGGACTAATAGTGTTTGTGAGGTCTTCTATACCATAACTAATTTCTGCTGATTGTGGAGTTTTAATTTTTTCCTTTTTAGTTCTATCAATTTTATTTTATGCATTTTGAAGCTATTACTATAGGACATGATTATTTAGATGTGTTATTTCCACAACTGTTCCAACTTTCTTATGATCAGTATATACATTTATTTTTCCACATTATTTTTAGAAAATATATTACTCTCAAACATCATGTAATTGTGTCTCATTTACTTTTTATTCAGAGTAATAATTTCAGGTTTTAATCAACTTATATGTAATCATTGATATGTTGGGATTACTGATGTACTTAAACCTAAGCATATTTATTCTTTGCTAATTTGGGGGGTTTTTTTTGCTTTATTTGGATTAATAGAGTAGAATTTTTTAGTATTCAATTTCATATACTCCATGTAGCCATCTCTTTTTGTTTTAGGAGTCACTTTGTTTTTTACATTATGCTTCTTATTTAACTTTAAATAATGTTATATTATTTCATTCATAAACTGAAAACTTTATTTCCTTTTCTATCACTTTGTCCTTCTGTCACAATTTTTACTTTTTTACATATGTTATAATTCTATAATATATTATTAAAAGATTTAAGAAATAAGAAAACAGGAAGTATTTTTTAAAAGATTTTATTTTTTTATTTTTTAGAGAGGGAAAGGAGGGAGAAAGAGAGAGAGAGAGAGAGAAACATCAATGTGTGGTTGCTAGGGGTCATGGCCTGCAACCCAGGCATGTACCCTGGCTGGGAATCGAACCTGTGACACTTTGGTTCGCAGCCGGCGCTCAATCCACTGAGCTATGCCAGCCAGGTGGGAGGAAGTAATTTTTTTAATTAAGAGAAAGTATTTACACTTATCCATATGTTTCTAATTCTGACACTCTTCCATTTGCTTGTGTAGAGCTGAGTTGCTATTTTGTATCATTTCAGTTCACGATCAAAAACATTCTTTATCATTTATTTTAGTGCAGGTGTTTGAACAATAAACATATTGTCTAAAGATATATTTGTCTCATAATTTGAAGCATATGTATTATTTTTTTTCAATATCTCAACAGTGTGGCTGTATTTTCTTCTGGCTTGTATCATTTCTCTTGAGAAAGAAGAGGATCAAATCATCTTTGATTTGCTAATGTCTGTAAATTTTCTCCATCTGCTTTAAGATTTTTCTTTCTCTTTGGATTTGTCAACTGATTACACATTGTTATGGTTTTATTTTGGTTTATTTTCCTTTAATTTGCTCACTTTATTTTTGGGGTTCTACTTTTATCATATTTAGAAAATATTAGAGCAATAGTTGTCTAATTTTTTTTTCTTTCTATCTCTTCTGGTAGTTCAATTATACATATAATTATTCACTTGGTATTTTCCCACCAATCGCTTCTTTTCTTTAAGGTGTTTTTCTTTGTACTTTGGTTTCTATTTCATATTCATCAAGTTTACTGATATTTTTTATTGAAGTGTTTAACCAGGTATTGAGTTTATTTAGTAAATGCTTCATTCAGATGAAGTACATTTTAGTTTTTGAATTTTTAAAAAAACTTTTTAAACATTTTAAAACATTTATTTTTAAAGAGGGAAATGGAGGGGGAAAGAGAGGGGGAGAAACATCAATGTATGGTTGCCCCTTGAGAGCCCCTAACTGGCAAGCTGGCCCACAACCCAGGCATGTGCCCTGACTGGGAATCAAACTGGTGACTCTTTGGTTCAAAGGCTGGCACTCAATCTACTGAACCACAGTAGCCAGGACACAGTTCTTGAATTTTTATTTTAGTAAATATATAGTTTCCATTTCTGTACTGATATTTTCCTGGTTTCTGCTTGTTATGTTCTCATTTTGCTTAAATAATTGAACACATTTATAATAGCTTATATTTACCTAAAAATATATATATTTTACCTATAAAATTTCTATTTTATAGGTATTGTATTTACCTAAAAATATATTTATTTATACCTATAAAATTTTGTATTTACCTAAAAATATATTTATTTATACCTATAAAATTTCTATCTCCTGTTCTATCATACCTGTTATTTCTGGTTTTATTTTCATTTATTATTTTTTCTCATGGTTATATTAACATACCACAACTTTTCATGTCTAGTAATTTTTTATTATATATGTTTGTGCATAGTTATGCATGCTACATTGTGAATGTTGAGTTTTTTTCTGGAAAGTCTTTAATTCACTTGTGAGTCAGCTTGATGTCTTTGAGGTTTATTTTTTACTTTGGTTACTGTGGTCTATCTAATAGACAGATTAGCCCTAGTCCTTAGACTTCCAGAGATCATTGCTTAGTGATCTTCATGTTTAATGAAGTTTTTCCATTGTAGAAAGTCAGTGTTCAAAGTCTCCAAAGTTTACAGGTCTCAGGTATTTGTTCAGCTTAGAGTTCCATATAGTTGCTTTTTTGATAATTTCTTTCCAGTGTTTGTTTTGCCTGGCCTTGTTAAGTCTCCCCCCATACATATACAGTCTGCTATTCAGCAAGATATTCAAAGGAACCTTTATGTAGAATTTTGGAGCTCCATCCATGCAGAGCTCCCTTCTCTTTGTTACCTTGCCAGCAAATTTTAGCCAGACCAGTAGTCGTGATTTCTGTCTCCCCGTCTCCACAGCTCAGCAAGACCACTCTGCACTATTTGGCTTCCCTCGCCCCTCTCTCCTTGTGCTGTAGTCTGGAAAGTGAGTCCATGAAGAAGGCCAGGGGAATGCTGTGGTTTAGCCCATGACTTACCTTCACTCGGGGTTAGAATTTCTGCAGCTTTTTTGTTTTTGTTTTTTGTTTTGTTTTTTAGTTTTCCTGAGTTTTGTTGTTGTTGTTGTTGTTCCTATTTTCATTTCATGGCAACCAAAAATTTCAGCAGGAGCAGATATTTTGTAACTCATGGCATAAATGTTGGTCATAGTGTTGATAAGCAGCTTCTTGCCTAAATGTAAAAAGTCCTATATTCTCCATCATGTTTTCTGGTAAACTGTATCTTGGCATTTCATACCACTAATTTGATCTCCTTTAAGTATCTGACAAAAGAATCTGCTCACTTGAGTTTCCTCTATCCCAGGGCTTTCCTGATCTCTCAGCAGTCCTTGTGTCCTAAGGGTTATGAATACACTTGTTCTCCCAAGCCTTCCTCATTTTGAGTGTTTCCTATTATACTTTACCTCAAAGGGGTCTTCAAAATAAAAAAAGAAAGAAGTCCTTTTTTTTTCTATTTGAATACTATGAAATCCCAATTTTGTGATGAACAATATCTATTTTGTGATTAAAAATCAGCAGATCAACAACAGATTAATGTCTGATTTAATATCTTAAAATGACATGTATGTATGATAAAATATCAGTAAAAGAAAAAATGATCATATTTGGCCCACTGCACGATAGAAGAGTACTAGCATGACATTTTTATTTAACACCTTATATGTGATAACCTTTTATTATCACATATAAAGTGATTATCATATATATCACATCACTTATATATTATCACTGCCTATTATTTCACATTCCTACACAGATATTCAAAACAGACACACTGAAAATAATCCATAGATATAGTCTTGAAACAATTTTATATCCTAGTAACACAATGATGTACCTTTATTTAGTCATCCCTGAATTATGCACCTCAATCTTTTCTTTAAATCAGTAATATTTTAGATTTGTTCCCAAAATCACTCTACAGTCTGTTCTATACACCAAGGGGAGCCAGGTTTAGTGTTAGTGCTTCTGTTTGTCTCACTTTTTTTTAGAATTTTATTCCTCATGGACTTCTATCACACTCTACTGTTTTATTTTTCTGTCATGGTGAGACACACTTGAGTGCATTTACAGCAGTAAAACACAATCTTCTTGATGGACTACTTAAGACTTTTTGGTTTGTTGCTGCTAGCAATAAAGATAACTTTGGTACTGAGAGTTTATTCCTGTTAAATAATATAAATGTATTCTGTATAACTCGCTGGAAATTACTTCTAGTGAGCTACTGAAAGATGTTTATTCTAAAACATAAATAGGCTCTCTGATTAGTAGAAATACCTGGGAGCATATCAAAGAGTTTGAGGTCAGATTACATTTTAACATTCATATGCTTAATGTTTTTCATTCTGTTGTTAAATAAATTAAATTGAGACTCTTGAATTATAGGCTCCTAATTATACTCTCAACAGAGTATGAACACGGAGGTTTTTCCTACAACGTTACACCAAATAACCCATTGGTATAAAAACAAGGGAGAGATTTAATTAGAATATTACAAATGACATTTTAGACATCAACCTTAATACTATTGTTGCTGACCTGATCTCACAAGTACACTTAATTCTAACACAACATTTCAGCACTCCCGTGTTTTTCTTTTATAAAAAAAATACTTGATTCTGGAACTATATCATCTTTGCTTGGGAGAAAGTGTGTTCCTTGGTGTGGCTTAGCACTAGGAGGGTATTTCTAGAATGCAAGCTATTTAGTTTCCAGCTTCTGACTCCTCACTGATAACTTCAATGACCATTATAGCTAACAGTGTACATCATAGCTTAGGGGCTAGTCCTGGCCCAAAGATATAATTCTTTGGCAAAAATTGTGTCTTGATTTGATCAATCTCCATATTACTCTCTTTTGTTGTCTGCCTGTTCTAGAGATGCTACCAGACTAAAAACATCATCTTCCATAATACCTTAGAGATATGGATTACTCCAATGAGATGTTGTCTAGCAGTTATTAGATTAGATAATGATATGAGAAAATTACCTGGTACCCAGACATCATATTAGTAATATAGCCTTGTAATTAAATTAAGATATTCTTAATTTAATTACAATTAAATTAAGAATACAATATCATTACAATATAATGATATTCTTTATTTTTCTTAATTTTACATAAAATAACTTTAATATCTTCCTTGTAAATATACAGGTAATACTATTGTGTGGATCTTATTGTTTCTGAATATTAAGACACAAATTCATTAACCCATGGTTTTAAATTTTACCTGAGATGGAGTCTGTGTCATACAAAAGTCTGAGTGAAATTAGGCTAGAAAGTCACAACCATACTAATTATTTTCAATCTTATTCCTCTAGGAGTGATTTTCCAACCCTAAAGCCATTAGTAGACACATCCCTCAAGGGTTACAGGGTAACAAATTTGGGACAATAACTTTTGATAGGTTACCAGAATCACCATGTAATACTCCAATATTCTGTACTTTAAATTTATGTAATACAGCTAGAATAATAAAGCTAAAACTTTGTAAAGAGGAATTGCCTTACTAATATATATTAGCTAAAAGAGTGGGGGAAATAATATGTACGGGGATGGTGGGTGGAGCAAGGCTAGTCTCATTATCCTTTAAACTACTTGTATATTTTTTTTAAAAGATTTTTTAAATTTATTATTTATTTTTAGAGAGGGAAGGGAGGGAGAGAGAGAGAGAGAAACATCAATGTTTTCTGGGGGTCATGGCCTGCAACCCAGGCATGAACCCTGACTGGGAATCGAACCTGCAACACTTTGGTTCTCAGCCCGAGCTCAATCCACTGAGCTACATCAGCCAGGAAAACTCCTTGTATATGTTTATTGTATTATTTTAAAGATAGTTTTAGCCTCTCTTTAATTTTACAATGATAAATTGTCTTGTCAAAGGGCAATTTTATTTCTTATTTACTGCTACTAGCAAATATAAACTCATCCTAGATAAAGTAGAATCAGATTAATTTGATGAATTGTCTACTAAAATCCAGGACTGTTTTCTATTTGGAAATCTGGTTAAGGGAGTGAGGAGAGCATCGATGAGTTTACAGGGCTAAGTGGGTATGATCAGCCCTTTTATCAAGAGTAGCCAGGTATTCACAGAAATCATGCTTCTATGAAAATAATTTGCCAATCTGTTAGATTACATTGGTGGTTAAGAGCTAAATACAGCTTCAAATGAAGTAAAAATTCATCTCTATTTTCAAAATTTTGTTCTGTAAAGTTACTATAGTATGCGGTTTATAACATAAGAAATGCAGGATTCAGCTTTTGTACAAAAAAGCCCTAGTGACCAAAGAGAAAATAATATCACTATGAGAAGGCATTTGCTTAGAGAAAGTAAATCCCAAAGAAAGAAGTTTTCTTTAGGTACCTAGGCTTATAGATGAAGTCAAAACAAATACAAATCAGAAGCTGGGTTTGTGACTGGCACTACATTTAATAAGGGAATAACTCTGTGGGTAGTGCACCCTTTGACTGAATAGAACTGAGAACAAGTTACTTCAACTGCTGTTTGTGTCAGTTAAAACACTTGCAAAAAAACCCTACATGCCTATAATTAGCTAAGGCTGACCACATTGCCAAAGGAACTTTTTAGTGGGTAAGGTCACTGAAAGTCAGATAATCCTATTAAGATTCTGGAGTTGCTGGAGAGGATTCTACTGGACACACTTCCAGTGATAATACAACTCATTCTACACAATGTTTCAGAGCAACCTACTGGTGTCTTCCCCATTTTCTAAAGTGTTTACGTAGGACTGCTACCCAAACATCTTTAGCAGATTCTTTGGTTAGGATTTTGAGATGAAGATGAAAAAATCCAGTCTAACAATTTTAAGCAGAGATGTATGAGGATATTTTGTGGCTTATGGAACCCTTAGGGCATTTAGAGGTGGGAAGGCAGCTCCATGCAACAAAGACAGTTGAGGGGAATACTCAACTGCAAGACTTCTGGTGGCAATAGTATGGACACTGGTTTATGGCACTTTGCACCCTATAACAACAGAACCAGATGCCAACACCTCTGTTTGAGCTGCCATAGAGCAAAATGCCTTCTGTTTAGTATTTATTCAAAGTGCCAATCTCCTCCTTGTAGCTCAAGTTCTTCCCTGTCTCCCAATTTTCTACTAGAGTCTCTGCCAGGAAGATTCTTAAAAGGGGACTCCAAAGGAGTCTCTTAAAATTAACTAAATTAAAATTTTAGCTTTTAAACATTGCCCCACATTTAGAAGACACACTGGAATGAGGTTGAGTGGATACTGAACAATTTAATCTACAATATCCTGTGTAGAAATGTAGTCCCATCTCAGCTACTCTGCTTACATAGAGCAGACTAAGGAGGGAGGATGTAATCAAAATGGTCTAAATACCTAAATATTATAAATATTTTCCAGTGGAAATAAGAACACAGCAAGAGAAACAGATCAATCAGTGAAGTGCAGATAGACTCATTTGTGAATATTAAAACTAATCATTATTTTTAGGGTGAGGATTTCTGTTTAATAAATCCAGCTAGAAGAAACGGTATTCTTTAAAATGGGCTGTTCAAAATTTCAGGCTAATGCATATAAAGTGGCTTAAAACATGAGTAGGCCAATTCAAAGAAAAATATGAGAAGGATCAATAACTTTTGTTTTCTTTAAAATTATAAATTGTTGGAGAGAATTTTAGGCCCATTACATTAATATTTTTTCTTTCTTTCATCTATTGGCATTGAACCATTCTCTTAATTTTACAGTTTTTAATCTTTTCTCTTTTGACCTTTTCACTCATAAACTTTGTAAGCTTTATTAAATAAAATAATTAAAAGATCATTATCTACAAAATTCAAGTAGGGCATTTAATAAATGACAAAGGAATGCAGAAAAATATAAGAAATGCAACTCCACCCTGAAAAACAACTTAATACTATGTAGAAATGCCCTTTGGTTTATGTAAAAAGAATTTCATGAAGATGAGTAATGTGTTTTTCCTCTCCTGGTAGTGATTATCTTTTTCCTTGCTGGATAATTCCAATATAAATTCACTTAAAAAACTATTAGGTGTTTGCAGTGCACAATACATGGAGCTGGATGTTGAATTTTAGAAGAATTCATATTTAATTTTCTCAAGACATTAATTTCCTTAGGTATTATGTCATAATTAATTCTAATATATATATTTAATATCCAATAATCAAAAGACAACTAAAGAATTTAAAACTTACATAAATATATAACCTGTTTTTAACAAATCATGTTTTATTAATGATGTAATTTTTTTCTTAAGTCACATAAATTATTTTCAAGAAAGCCTTTTTCAAAATATAATGCCTTTTACCAAAAGAAATACATAAATTAGTTGATGCATTAGTCCATAAATTAGAATTTCCATCTCTAAATTTAATGCCAAACCAATCTAGCTTATGATCATAAAAGACTATATAGTTTCCCATTTATTATCTAATTTGTTGTTTTCTTGCACTTAAGAAAGTTGTTATGATTGATAATTAGATGATCTTTTTTCTTTTCCAAATGAATAAAGTTGTCCCAATCAAATCTTCAGTGTTATCAATATCATGGGTAAAATATTTTCTACTGAAAATGTATATAAAACTATCATAAGGTTTCTATATATACTCTACTTTTAATAAACCAGGTAAATACTATTCTGTATAACTCCCATGGGTTCAACAACCTTCAAGTTTTTATTTAGTTGAGATGTGTTTTTAGAAAGACTGATCTTTCGTGCTAAATTAGTGATACTCAAATTGGATGCATGTTGAATTTACCCACAGATCTTTGGGAACCCAGAAATTCTGACTGAATTAGTTAAGGAAGTAATCTGGACATTGGTATCTCTTTTAAGTTTTTTAAGTGATTACACTGGCAGCCAGAGTTCAGAGATGCTGTGCTGGACATTACTTTCAAAAGACTATGGACATAAAACCAAAGAAATACCCTTTGTTTCTATTTATAAACCCTTCATTTATCTGTGAATAAACCTAAGCAGTTCTTGAGCTTTAGATTTCTTATCTGCATTTATTTTCATCATTGGTCACAGTCTATTAATAAATTTAATATTACAATTTACATTATTTAAGACTACTCTATTTAATGTCATTGTTCCATTCTCTGGTGGCTGTTGTATTTGATATAAACATGTGGTTTTAGGTTTTTATAAAATATTATGACATCCTGTATAGATATGATATATTGGCACTCAATAAGTATTTTATTCTCCTAGCATCTCTTACATTCAGATTTGGAAAACTGTAGATGGCACTTCCCAGATCTCTTTGGAACTGGAGTTCCAAATGAGATTTAAATTCAGGCAGTGAGACTGTCTATGCGTCATATTTAGATGGTGGATTTGAGCAGAGACCAAGCTGTTGGTACAGCTACTATTTCCACTGGCAAGTGCAGATAAGGAGCTATTTAGTTTTCTGAGGCAAATGAAGAGTGGTTTCAGTGTTCAATATTAAGTTTTGGGAGTTTCAAGAGGCATGACCTGGACATCCTTTCTACCAATGTGGTTTATAATAAGTGAGGTATAATTATGTAAGTAGCAGCAGTAGCAGCTTTAATTTTTGATTATGGAAACTGCCTATGTCAGGTTCCTGATTCTGGTAGGGAGGGCATGATTCTGGGTGTGGTAGCTTCCTGATAGGAGTGGCGCTCGCCACCTTGGAAGCCCAGATGAGTGGTCTTTGATAGTCATTCCTAGAAGGTAAATATAGAGTATATTTGTTGAGTTCTCCCAATGATTCTGTAATGTATTATTTAATCAGCTCTAATAAACATTCTGCTTACTACCCAGCATAGCTATTGTATGCTGAAATCAAATTCTGGGTCATATCTGTCTATGCATATATGACCTATTTTTCACAAACACATGCATACATATGTATTTAAATATTTTCTCAGATATCTTAAATAGGGAAGTAATGTTTTGATTTCCTTAATCTCAAACTTTTTTCAGTTCTCATATTTTTTACTGAGGTACCAACAATTAATGCAGTATTCCTGCTTCCATTATACCATACAACTTTATTAAATTATAATATAATATCTCTTGCACCTGAGTCTTAAGCTGGGAGAGGTAGGACACAGAGGCAAAATTAGACCATAGTCATATATCTAGATAATAGCTTGTAGTGGTTCATATAATCCTGCCTAGATCATAATTGATCTTTAAGATAAATTAATCAAACAACATTGTTATTCATATGAGAGGTTCATCAAATGCCCATATCAGAAAGACCACCACATAGCAATCTAAAGCACTTTTGACATAAAGTTCTGTTTTTAACTCCAGATTCTACAAGCCAGGCCTGGGTCTGGTAGGACAGGTAACTAGAAAAAGTCACAGGAGAGGCTATTGGAGACAGAGTATGAAAATGATGGCAACATCAGGGAATGTGGGCTGGCTCTCATTGACCGGCCCAGTGAGTGAGTGGCAGGTAAGAAAGAAACTGAGGACAAAGCTGGCTGTCAGTGTCAGCACAGTCTGGTGGCCTGGATGCCAGAACTGGCAAACAGGCATAATATTCCGTTAAATTCAACTTTTATATAAACAGCAATTATGATTACAAGCAACATTTGGTATGTAGTTATACTTAAAAGTTCCATTGTTAATCTCCACCAAAATTTAACTGTGTATACTGCATTGTCAGGCAACCTGGCCTTGCAGCTGATAATAACTTAGTCATACGACCAGGTTCAGCTGCAGTGTTACCACCTCTAAAGAAAACAAAAGCAGGGCTCCAGTTTTATCTAAAATGAAGTATTCATCAGAATATCAAAACTGAAGCTAAGTTTCTCAAAGCAAGTCTCAAAATAGTCTTGTGTTGTCAAGCAAGACAGTGAAAACATATGAACTCACACTTGGCTTTGAGTTATCAGAGGAACAGAGGAGCCCCATGTGTTGTACCACTGGGCTTCTGACTCCTTAGACGCTCTCAGCTGGAATGTGAATTTAAAGCCTAGGACTGGAAGAAAACAAAGGGAAATCAAAGTGTAGTAATAGGCAAAAGTTGGACAATAATGAAAGCAGAGAACTAGGCTGGTTATTACATTTAAAAATTGCTGATTCTTAACAATTTACCTGGATTTTATCTGTTGCCATTTTCTCCATATACATTGGGTATCAAATTTGCCCTTGACTCTTTTATATTTATTTTTACTTGTTGCCTTAATGAACCTCCTTTTTAATTTTAACCTTTCTCAGTTACCATTACTAACACAGTGGTGTGACATTTAGGGCATATTTAAGAAATCAAAACCCATTATTTTGTAAGTGTGGAGTGGATATTTTTTCACTAATGGCACCATTTCTGCCAATTTCTACCCTAAAGCTCATTCACCATATCATTATCTCCTTTTCATCTCATATAGAAAACTTTGAAGTATCCATGGTAATATATCTTTTTGAATTACACTTAAGAACATTTAACAATTTTGATATTTCACTTTTTTACTTCCTCTTATGCATCATTTATAAGATTTCTACATAAAACTCTGAAAAAGAAGAATATTGTTAAATGTAATCCATGGGGCGTTCTCTCCCTAAAATTGCTCTGTGCATAGTCTTGCTTTGATTTTCATCATTGTTCTCCCTTTCTTTCTGATTCAAAGTTAAGTATAGTTTGGTATGAAAGTTTATAAAAACTTTTTGAAATTCTAAATAAAGTTTCTTTTTCTACATAATTATCTTCTTTTTCAATAAAAGGAAATTCCACTATTCAAATTAGGATTGATTTTTAAAAAGTTCTATTTCCATTTTTGCCTTTCTCAGAGTAAACTGAGTGAATGTATCTACATGGCCAATGGATGTGACATTAAAATGCATAAGCTGTTTTTCAGTCTTAAATTAGTCTCTCAAGTACTTCCAATTATATATTTTCATCTCTCCCCTGAATTCTAGATTCATAAATAAACTATTAGGCAACTCCTTTTGTAGAAAGAGTCTATTTAATGTCAAAATTTCAGTTCTCCATATTTCCTTCACAGCTCATCTTTTTTGAGTTGTCCAAGGTCAAAAGATAGGACATGTGTTTTCCCTTCCTTTGAATCCATCTATATCCTTCCAGCCCTTTTACTGATCCTTTTCCAAAAAAAATTATCATATCTTCCCATATCTTTCTGTCCCTACTACTATGATCTCATGTATTCTAAGGGCTTGGCATTAAGCTTTTGATTTCCCAGGTATCCATTTTGAGAGACATTTATTTAAAAAATATATCCATCAAGAAAAAGGGAACCCTCCCCTCATGCACTTCTGGTAGGAATGCAATTGGTGCAGCTACTATGGGAAACAGTTTGGAGGTTCCCCAGAAAATTAAGAATAGAGCTACCATGTGACCCAGCAATCCATCTTGTGGGTATCTACCTGAAAAAATTTTAAAAATTTATATACAAAGGTGTATGTACCCCTATGTTCATTCTACAGATAATTGGATAAATAAGATGTGGTACATGTATGCAATGGAATACTATTCAGCCACAAAAAGAAATATTGTCATTTGCAACAACATAGGTGAATCATGAAAGTGTTTTGTTAAATGAAATGTCAGATAAAAAATATAAGAATGATATGATTTTACTCATATGTAGGATATAAGCAGAAGAATTAAGGGAAAAAACCCACAAACCCCTCACAGACACAGACAATAGGTGGTAATTACCAGAAGGAAAGGGGGTAGGGGAGGTAGAAGAGGGCAAAGGGGGATAAATGGTGATAGAGGGAGACTTGACTTGGGTTGGCAAATATACAATAAGTGTACAGATGATTTATTACATAAATGTACAGTTGAAACCTATATAATTTTATTAACCAATGTCACCCCAATAAATTTGATAAAACAGAAAAAACAAAAATCAATGAATGAACAAACAGAACAAACATACAAACAAACAAAAAACAGAGTCATAGATACAGACAAGAGAATGGTGATTACCAGAGGGGAAGAGGAGTAAGGGAGGACAACAAGGGTACAGGGGGGTCACATACAAGGTAGAAGAAGGAGACCAGACTTTGGGTTGTAAGCACGCATCACAGTATACAGACGCCATATTATCAAGTTGTACACCTAAAATTTATATAATTATATTTGCCAATTTTACTTCAATAAATTTTTGAAAAGATAGAGATCTTGAATAAGCATACTCAATATATGTGTAACAGAGCTACTAGCAAAACAACCAGATACGGAAATAATCCACCCCCACCTCGTAAAGTCCTTCTTTCAGAAAGCCTTTGGCAACCTAAATAACTGCATGAGGGACCCCTTTTTCCTTCACATGTCCTAATTATGCCTTAATTAGCCAGTAAAAAGTGAAACCATGAAACCCTGGTCACTCCTCCTTTGAACCTGAACAAAAGCAGAGCCTCAGGTACACCCTTTCCCTCTTCCTCTCTCTATTCTTGACCTCATTGTATGGCCAGCCCTCAGGCATGGCTTGTATGTTCCAGAACCTGTTAAGAATCTTGTTTCTAAAATTTCCCTGATAGTTTTTGCTGAAGTGCATTGTGCTATCTTAATAGGGACCATGAGGGATGGTCCAGCCACAACACTGGCCCCGTGGAAAATGTTTGTGGGGGCTTGCTAGGAGTACTATGGGTCCAGGCGAGTGTTGTAGGAAGTCCCAGCTGACAGCATCGCTATCATCATCTGGGACCCATCCAACACTTCAACTTGGGTCATACTCCATGAAGTCATTTGTGTTTTCACCCACAGGAAGATTTTAAAATGCATTAAGTTCACGACAATTCACCTCCACCCCCTACAAAGACTTCTGTGATTTTTTATTGTATTTAAACTCCTTACAAAAACTGGACATGAGCTCTAGTCCACCTTTCCATTGTCAGCAAATACCATTTTTGTCACACCATTTCAGCCACACTGGCTTTTTCTAGTCATTAAAGATGTAGATTTTTTTAACCTTTCAGCCTTGATACTTATTAAGCATGGGATGCTGTTCTCCCGGAGCTTTGTATAACTTGATTCCTTATCTTTCAGGTCTCAATAACCTGCTCTCAAATATTACCTCCCTAAGAGTCTCCTGTTACATTCTATCTTATTGTCTTGTTTATTTCCTTTATTGTTCATACTGCAACCTATAATTATCTTGTTTGATTTCCTATTTGATTTTTTTATTATCTCTATTCTCAAAGAGGATACATGTTCTGTGTGGAAAGAAAGTTCTGTCTCATTTACCACAGTATGCTCATTCTTTAGAATCCTGCTTAGAATATAATTGAGAATCAATAAAGATTTATTCAGAACAGGAGTGAATAAATTCTAAAACATAAAGTACTCTACAGTGCTGAATATTTAGTGTGTATACTTTCTTGAAAATACTGTCAAAATATTAAAACAGTAATAGATTCACAATCAACATATTACCAACCATTTAATTTAAAATATGCTCTGTCTTTTATTGACTATTATACAAAAATAAACACTTTTAAAATTAATTAAGAGAAAATAAAAATAATTTCAAATAAATTCACTTTGATTTTTAAAACAAAGATGGCAGCGTGTCTTAGAAAGTATGTTTTACTTTTCCAAAATTGTAGCACCAAATGATGTATCTATTACCTGAGATTTCTTGAAATGGGGCAATTTAAATTTAACCTGACATGTTAAATAACTTGATACCCACTGGGTATTAGAAAAGCTCATTTGAAATTTTGTATGATTTACTTAGGAATTGTCTAAGATTTTGTAAACACCTGAGTCTGGTTTACAAGATGTCAAGTGTCATCTTGTTGAGGCTAAAGCATCATGCACAGATGCTTTTTTTTAAAGATATTTTTTATTAGCTTTAAAAAATATTTTTAAGAAATATGAGTGTTTTAGTACCCCTAAACTCATATAATAGTTACATGTAAACAATGTCAAGGGGTGCCAAAGAGCCAATAAACCTATCAATCTCTGAAATACAATATAAATTATCTATATCTGCTTTATGCCTAAAATATACTTTTATGTAAATAATTATGCCAATAACATAATTTTACAATAATTCTAAATTAAAGTTTAAACAAAATAGATAAGTGTAGGATAAATACAACATAAACAAATAGACTTATCATATATCATATATTAGCATAACAGGCAAATGATGATTCTGACTTCAGCTTCCTTTTACTAATAGACAAATCACAAATATTTTTATAATAATGGAAGGGAAAAATAGATCACTTGTGTCTAGAACTTGACCAGAGCTAGACCTTCAAAATATTTTTTGTACTTTTCAATATTGACTCTTGGTGTCAACATGAAAGTTACAAATGTACAACACAATTTATGTTGGTAGAAAAACACATAATATTATTGGTTAAAAAACTGGATTATTTAAGTGACTACCTAAACATTCATAGTTTTAGACAAAGTAAAATAGTTTTAGGAATCACTTAGCAATTGATTAAGTGATTTTCAGTGTTTTTAAAGCACCAGTGGACCACACCTCCATCAATAGCAGTTACTCATCAAAATGATGATTCTTCATGGGATGGAAGAGAGAGGCGGTACATTGTATGAAATTGTAGCCAGTTTTTCTGGGCAAAGCATAAAATAAGAAAATATTCAAGTGATTCTAAACTTTCCATCCATACACTCTTTCCTTTCCTTCTTCTATTGAATAAGACTGTGTTAATAGTGAGTCTATCATGTCAAAATTGCAGCTCTGATATGTTTCAGAAGGGTCAAATGCAATAATTTATATAAGTGGTGGATCCTTCTGGAAATGAATTGAGATTTCAGGCAGGTACATATGTGTCTACTGTACCTAGGAATAGGAGGCACTAAGAAGCAAAATTTAAGATGGGGCTGTGGTGGGGTGAGGGATATAGATTAACACTGAAGTCCCTTTGGAAAATTCTTGTAGTAAAGAAATCCTGTCTGCTGAACTATCCACAACAAGTTCTAGGGAAGAAAATATTTTCAGGTTGTGTGAATAAACTCCTTATCATTCTTTGAAAGGAAATTATGTGAAAAAATAAAAAAAAACACATACAACGATAACATAAATGATATATTTTTTAAAGAATAACAGGTCCACACAACTCTTCTGTGGAATATCCACAAAGAAATGAAAAGAGAGGCTAGCATCCTAGCAGTGTGAGGCGATGCTGGTAACCACAGACAATAGAGCAAATCACAGAGGTATATGGATGGTGATCCCAGGGAAGCTCTGTGGTCTTGGAAGGAGCAACAGAGATGAAGTAACTCCTGATTCATGTGCAGCCCTGAAGAGGCTTCTCGTATAGGACTGGTTAGGAGAAAGAGAATGAAAATGTGAAGCAAAATGAGGGGAATCCTAGTAGTGATTCAGACTCAGAAAAGACATGAAATAATGCTAAGGTACTCCCTGATGGAAGCTAAGAGCTGGCATATACTATTAATCAGAGGCCTTTGTTAAGGTAACATAATTTTTATTCCCAAGTAGAGGAGGCATGAAGGATATTCAGTTAACACTTGACTTTTTAAATTATACTAAATTAAGTGTTCAGTCTATGGTTCACTCCATATAATAAGTTCAATGTACATGCTTGAATAGCTATCTTTGTCAAACAGAACATAAAGAGTTTTTCCATTTTTAACTCAAAAAAAACCTTTTAAAAAACTCATCTCTGATCATGTTTTTTTTTCTTTGTAAAATTCTTGTTTTGATATCTTTCCTCCAATCCAACTGAAAACATCACTTAGATTGGAGGACAATGATTTCTTAACTACTCTAACATGATTTAATTGCCCTAACATGAAAAGTTTACAATCCTTCTCTTGCAGTTCCCAACTCCGAAAGGTTCTGAAAACCTCATTTTTCATGTATTCTATTGGCAGTGAAAACTGAGGTAATTACCCACTTGTTAGAGAGATGAGATAGAGAGAGAGAGGTAGGGGGAGAAAGAGAGAGAGAGAAAATAGGAATGAATAAATTTTGAAACATATTTGGCCTTATCAGTGGTGGAGAACATACATGATCTTTGGACCAGTACTGGCAGTGGATTATCAAAAATCTGAATTTAGTGAATGAGGAATGGGTAGTATTAGTTAACAGATGAATTAATAGCTGGAGTAGTCTGTCTGCCTACCTTCCTCTCTCTCCTCTACCTAATTATTTACTAAGTAGTAGACCAGTGTATTTACTTGACACAGCACTATAAACTAGATGGTTATATTTTATGTTTTTGTGGGCCTAGTAATTAACTAGGTAATTACAGACTGTGAGTATTATATCAAAATATATTCAGAACATTGTAGGAACATATAAGAGAGATAAACAACCTGGATGTAAGAGTCTGGGGAGTTTAACTGTTTTACGTAATAGAATCAAAAGAACGTGAAGTTCCTAGGAATTATCAGAGGGAAAGAAGGGAGAACTGAGCAATAATTATAAGAGCTATTACTTACATAGCACTTACCTATGAAACAGGCCTTGTTCTTAGCAACCTATGAGGTGGATACTACTAACATCCTTATTTTACAGGGACTTCATGGCATAAAAGAAAAACACGCAAGGCACTATCCACATAATACTTCACATGCAAATCTGTTTTGGCTGTATCTCTTTCCTCTTGACTGTGTCCTTTTATAAGACTGAATGGTCCTCTCCCACATTAAATTTGATCTCCCTAAACTGGATTATGGACAGAGTTTCCAAAATTCTTTAAAAAAAAAGATTGTGACTATAATTTCTGTTGCATTGATGTTATCATCTGTTTACAAAATCATAATCAATTCCCAGAGACCTAGAATCATCAGTCTCTAACTGCAATCCTATATAAGATTATCGAAGCTGATTTAATCATAAGAAAGTTGTATAGTTATGTTACCAATATAAAGGTAAAAGTACTTTTTTGCTTGTTTCTGGGGATGGTGATTAGTCAAACATAGCATCCATTATATTTCTTAAAAATTGATTCTGAGTGTATTACATTACATTTATGTATTTATTAAATATAAATAGAATACATGCTTGAGATTCTTTTGGAATTTTAAGAAACTATGAAAAAACTTTAAAGTATTAAAATAAAAATTTAATTACAAAATTATTCTAAGAATAACTATGAAATAAAATAATAAATACCATTTAAGCTTACAATGAATAATTTTAATAATTATTAGTCCTTAATAATTAGCCCTTAAAAGAATATATGTAAAATCATATTAGAACTATGACATCTCTAATGTGTGTTATGACAGCATTGTGTGCTGGTATTACCCTATACAAAGTTAATGGTACTTCTTATAACTATAATAGATGACTGTACTGAGAAATTAAACTAAAGGCACAGTATATCTATTATCAGTTTTTGATAATGTTCTTATAGACTGGAGACACAGATTAGCTTATTGGATTTTGTAGTACCAAAAAGAGTATTAAAAATATCCTTTATATACATCTCCACACAAACTATTTTATAATTAATTTTCAAATACTAACAAGCATGCCAACATTCTGATTTGTTTTATATTTCAAAAGGAAAAAATGTTTATATATAAAATTGAAATAGAATCCTTTGAAATTAAAGTTTTCTTTTTTAGTATTTATTATTTAAAGAAAAACTTGGCTTTCTCCTTAAATCTTACTCTATTATATCATAGTTAGGTGTGGTTCTGAAGAATCATTTACTCTGTAGACAACTCTTTTTATTTTTATAATGAAATCCCACAGGAACTGACATTATTCCTGAGAAGAGAGAAAAGCCATATGACCAATATATGTTGTGAGTATTTTGTTTAGTGAAGCAAGAGAATACTGATAAAATTTAAGTTGGCATTTTAAAACAACCTAAGAAATGTGTTTCAATGAATGCATTTTTATGTCATATAGCAAAATTATAAGGATCAAAATTATATGTCAGTAACTGTTAAGTTTCACTTTTCATAGCAGTTTGCCAATGAATTTTAAGACAAATTTATGGGACATTTCTACAAAACGTGTCTTTTTCTTTAGTTGTATTTTTTAAGTGTTTAAATATAAGTATTAGACATAAATGAAATAATTAGAATCATAGTATGTCAATTCTATTTTTAACTGAGCTCTATCCACAGGTAGAGTTGATCAATGCTTCTTTTGCACTTCACTTGGATACACTTCACACTTCTTTTTTTATACCGGTAAGTTTAAATGGCAATTCAGTAGTCTTCTTGTAAATCTCTATTAAAATGTGTACACTTTGAGAACCAGTGATACCTATCTTCCTTTATCTCCAGCACTGTACCTAACATGTAAAAACATTCCATAAAGTTTATTGACCAAAATTTAAATTTTGTTTAATCATGGAAAATTGGTTGTGCTGATAGCAAAATATATTTCTTCTTTATTTCTTGCAGTAGGGTTTTTCTTTTTGTCAAATAGAAATTCATAGCAGTAGTCTAGAGTTGGTGTCTATAATTATGCATAATTATTGCAGTCTTGAAAAATAAATAAAACATCAAAAGTAAAATCAAATCAGTAAAACAGAAGGAAAAATGTTTTAACTGAAAAAAATCATCAGAGTAGGGAGGGTTCTGGCTGGTGATGGATAATATCAGAAGAGATTTAGGAGGTAAATTAATGTAAAACATATTAATTGATAGTTAATCCTAATTATATTCCTGAGCTCTAGATTCCTAATATGTGACTAGCTATCTCCACCTAAATATTTTATAGGTTCTTCAAACTCAACTTCAATAATTTTAAAACTGAATTCACCATTTGAACCTCAACTAGATGCTCCTTCCATATTTCTCCTTCAAAAAATGCCACCACAACCTAGGATCTGCCTTTCATTGACACCTCTGGGGAGTCATTTTTAACCAGTTCAGCTAACTTGATATTCTTAGCATCTCTTGAATCTCCTTTCTGCATTCTTTTTTTGATTTTAGCTTAATTCAGGTCCTTCTAATTTTTTGCTTAGCTCACCACAAAATCAGTCTAACAGTCCTCCTGCCCTAGGTATGATCACGCCCTAACCAAGTCACATGATCAGAGCAAGAGTAAACATTCTGAAATTCAAATGTAGCTCTGCTCGAAAAGTTTCTACTACAATCAGTAACATCTTAGACTCTAAAAAAATGTACTCTGCCACATTCAGTAAAGTATCAAATTTGATAAAATCTCAAAATCTATATCCACAACCTTTCATGATATGACCTTTGCGTGTATCTCCACCCTTATGCTATCCCCAAACACATACTCTATATTGCATTCATAACTAAAGGCCCATTTTGCCTTGGAATATTCCATTCACTTTCTGGGATGAAGCAATCGCACATTCTCCCCTCCCCCCATCCTTTATATGGATTCAGCACGAATATCTGTGAAATAGCTCCCCAGCTTCCAAAACACATTCTTCCCCTCACATATGCTCTTATGGAGCTTTTTGAGTGGCAATTCTTACACTTATTATTTATTTAAATATTTTCTTATTTTTATTTGTAGTCTTACTAGAGTGCAAATTTCAAGGACAATGAATGAAACATAATATTTGCATCTACAGTATTTAGCAAAGTGCCTGCCAAAGCTGATATCATAACTTCAAAATTATGCTGATAACATGTTTTATTTACTTAACCTTTTCATGTTCAACATATCCAACATCTACCAAAACAATCAAAACCCTAACATTTTAATCTTTGACATTAAAATTCTAAAAACACAAATGTTCATATTTATTGCCTGTGAGAACCTATAAAGAATGCACACTCATTTAACCTTCAATCAAACCCACTACAATATATATATATATTTTTACTTTTTGTGGTTATTTCCATATTCCAATTTAATACTTCAATTATGTTCTATGCATTTGCCCATTATTTGATCTATGACACAGTTTACTCCTGATGCTTGGTAGTGTTTATTATCTCTCCCATCTAATCTGAAACTTGTTCAAATTTAGAAAAGAATTTGCCAGCACAACAATTGACACCTATTTTACTGCTGCTTATTAATGTTTATTAATTTTGAATATGAATATTTATAAAATAAGTGAAGAAATTCCTAAATCTGTTCGTTCCATGTTTATACAAATTGGAATTAGCAGGAGAGAAAAAGAGGTTCAGAGTAGTAATGGGTATCAAATGGACTGAACGAGGAATATGAATTATGGATAAGTTATTATTCTTTAGGGGAGAGTAAGTAATTCTGCTGAAACAATTAAGAAGGGTAGAGATGATGTGACAAAAAACCTGTAATGGAAGAATCTCAATTTTCGATAATTTCTCTGATTTAATTGACTATACAGATGTCTATAATAATATGTAAACTTTATTTTTTTTACTAAAGTTACCTGTGCTGAAATGAGAGATTAGAATACACTAACAGTATAAAAATAATGGCCTTTCATAAAGAAAATTAAATGCAGGCTCACAAAGTGATCTTTATATTATGTCTGGTCTGTGAGGACATTCATTTACCACTTTTGAGTCTTACATTCTTTTCCACATTATATAAATTTTGACATCAAAACTTTGAATAATGAATACAAATTACATAAATTTAATATTGAGCAAAAGCAAATGATCAAATTATGTATAATATTTTTAATGAAAGGTGTAAAGGATATGGTATACTATTATTGCCTTCACTCTTTTGTTTCCATATTACTAAGAAAATATTTTGAGATCTAGCTGATTCATCAAATAATTCTGTAAACCACAGGATGGATATTTATTTTTAAATAAATTATTTTCTATGGATCTAAGCCATAAACTAATACAAGTTGTGGCTCAGAAGTTAACTCCCTTTGAGTACAGCCTGGTACAAGGAATTCAGTGGAATATTATCTCTTCTTAGTGGATTTCTAAAAATTTTCAGGGAATTTTCTGAAAATATTTGAGATGAACAGTAAATATCTTTAAGTCATTGTGAACTATGTAATGATTAGTAATCTGTAAAGAACTTAAATGATTATATCATCTTGGCATCAGATAGTGTGCCTGTCTAAGATCCAGTAATTAACCAACCACTGTTAGTCAGGGGGCAGGGGAGAGGCACACCCTTTCCACAGTCAACTACCACTTCACAGCCCACAGCAAACATGGAGGCTCTAGGGCTGTTATGCTAGGTTCAAGAAGTCAGATACTTTGGGTCGTTTTTGGTATCTATCATTGATTTGGCAGGAAGCAAAGAATTATTCTTAAGACCAGATAGTATTGGTAGATAATAAAGTTTTCCAAAAATCTAAGCAGGGATTTAACCTGAGAAGTATTCTCTTCTTTTTTTTTTTCATATTTTTCAAATTATTGTTCAAGTATAGCCATCTCCATGTTCCCCCCACTACTCCCCCCACCCCAGCCATCTCTACTTCCCACCATTGATCCTACCCCCCTTTGGTTTTGTCCATGTGTCCTTTATACATGTTCCTGAAAACCCTTTCCCCTTTGCCCCCCATTATCCCCTCTCACCTCCACTCTGGTTAATGTCAGATTGTTCTTAATTTCAATGTCTCTGGTTATGTTTTGTTTGCTTGATTGTTTTGTTGATTAGGTTCCACTTATAGGTGACATCCTATGGTATTTGTCTTTCACTGCCTGGCTTACTTCACTTAGCATAATGCTCTCCAGTTCCATTCATGCTGTAGCAAAGGGTAGAAGCTCCTTCTTTCTGCTGTGTAGTATTCCATTGTATAAATGCACCACAGTTTTTTTTTAAAGTGTTCTATTCTTCTCAGGTCAGGAAATAGGTTACACCTTAGTATTGTAGAACGATAAATATAATTGTCTAATTCCTCACTGTAAAGTAATAATTTGAAATTTGAGAAATATTTTTCCACATACCACTCATCAATCTCAAGAGCACAAGCTAATCTCAAAGATTCAAGTCAACTCTATGGATAAAATAATGATGTTAGATCTATAAAGCAGTCCAAAGTGGTGATTCTGATGAATTAACTGGGGTTATGTAACTTTTTGAGATTTCCTCCAGTGTAGCCATTATTCTCACCTGATATTCTTCTCCCATTCCTTAATCACTACTACACTCTATCTTTAAGGTAAGAAAAGTTTGACTTTCAGACTTAAAAATCACTATAGAGAACAATGTTTCAGACATATTCTTTAAAACATAGCACCTCTTTTTAAGATTCTTATGCTCCACAAAAATAGAAAGTATCTCATATTTTATTAAAACTAATTTATATTCATGATTTTATAAAAATATAATATAAAATGTATTGTGAGAAAAATTTAACCTGTTTCAATAACACAGAACATGTTTACCATAGTTCAATTATTTAATCAACTTTCTGTGTGAAGGGTATGCATACTGACATTGAATGACCAGCAGTATGAACCAAATATTCCTGTAAATTATTTTAGAATCTTTTAGTGCCAGTCATATGATTGTTTTGAGTCATCAATGCAATCTGATAAAGACCCAAATATAGAAGCACCATTTAAATTAGACCAAGTTGTCTTGTCCAGATTTAATCACAGTGGGATATTCTATATGTCTATAAAAGCTACAGACTATTTTTAAATAAGACTAGGGCACCTAAACACTTTAAGACCTTGGAATAACATTCTGCAGATAGCTTCGATTCTTCAGCATCCTCATAATTTAGTCCCCTTTTCTCACTGAAGTTTTCTCAGTATAAAATGCCAGTCACAGGCCTAGTTTGATTGTCTTTTTACATTAAATCTAATTAAGAATTATCATATGAAGCTCAAACATCACATGCCCTATAAAGAAAAAGAAATTCATTATTCTTCTAGTGGGAGACTCTTACAAAAGCTAACAAATATTATGCAACTGTTTATTAAAAGTAATTTAATTTCACTTCCATTCCATATCTAGATATCATCGGAATAATAAGTATCTTCACCAAAAATGTCATTTTGATAGCAAAAATATTTCTCAAGAAAAGAACTGCTATTTACTCACTAGCACTTAATTATATGCTATGATTGTACCAACTTTTCTGGAACATTGTTTTATTCAACAATCACAACATCCCTCTCAGTCCTGTTAGAAATGAACAAAATCAGTCTCTAAAAAATTTCAGTTTTGCCCAATTGTACACATATTTTGTGGTTGAGTTAAGATTATGCTGTAGGCCTGTCTAGCTTGAATGTGTAAAATCTTTTTACAGTGGTAAATATCCCTTTTTCTGGGAAATAAAATTAAAAATTGGTTATTGAAAAAGAAAAATGTGATTTGCTTATTAGTAAAAATAATGCTTAAACCAAAATCAGGCATAATTTGATTTCCAATATTGTTTATTTCTGCATGATATACACATCACAATCAATTAGAAGTGTGTGCACATGTGTGTGCTAGACATAAGGATATGAACTGATGTGGGTGACTTTTTTCTTTTTTGATACCCTACAAGCTTGAGTCTTCTGGGTACCTTGGAGACATAGCCATAACTATGTCTCTCTATAACTACTAGAATGGCTATGATACCTAAGGTACAAATAGGGTTAATATTTGTGCCAACTTTTAATTTATCTTGAGAAGCCTCAGGAATGTGATTTAACTGCATGAAATGAGGGAAGGGAGCACACAGCTCATAAAAAGCAAATGTAACATTCTAGTAATACATCTCAGCACATTTGCAATAATTTAGCCAAATATTAAAATGTGTACCCATTTAGGGCGGGTTTTGATGAAAATGTATCTCCAAGGCACTATTAGGCAAAAGGTGAGGTCAAAAGTCTCTTTTTAATTATCTCATTCTTTATGGTTTCAATTTGTTATAAAATAACCTTCTGAAGAGAAAGAAATATGAGTTTGTGGTGCTAGGATAAGACTGAGATCAGCTTAGAATGCATGAGTCATACTTTATATCTGACTAAGATTAATTGTGCCTTTTGGTGGTTTTTAGCCAAATGGAATACTCCTTCCACGTGAGATTTTGGCTTGTGTCCATGAACTATAACTCTAAGAGTTAAGGGAAGATTGAGAACTCTCAGATACATTTCTCAGCATTTTATAAATGTGCTACCTTTTTTTTAAAATCCTCACCTGAGGGCACGTTTATTGATTTTAGGGGAAGGAAGGGATAGGGAGTGGGAGAGAAGCAATGAAGTGAGAGAGAGGCATGTGCCCCAACCAGGAATCTAATCCAGGACCTTTTGGTTCACAGAACAGGCTCCAACAAGCTGAGCCATGCCAGCCAGGGCTAAACATGCTATCCTTTAGCTAAGTAGACCTGACATCTTTACTGAGGTTTCTTTCATTATTTTGTTATTAGAGAGCACAAACATACACACTTCTGCATACACACATATGAAAAATTAACTCATTAGGTATATTTTTCTAGAATTCTTTATTCATCAAATAAGGTTGGGCAGCATGAAAGGCTGGAATATTATTATTTTAATTAAACTCAGTGTTTTTTAAATCAGAATGCTAACATAGTGAATGAATTTATTTAATAGAAAATGTACATACTCTAAAAGTTATGAAATAATCTTCCATTAAATGACTAAGACTAATTTTAAAAGTAACATTGACAAGTTATCAAGGAACCTGATATTTTGGAAAGTCTTGTCAACTACAGGTTCTTTAATGTAATGTAAGTATAACATCTTCCACATCACACACAGAAACAGCACATATACAAATTTGGTAGCCATTTGAAGAATGCATTTGTATTTCTATTCTAGGGATTAAACTGTGTGACTAAATATAAAATTGGCATTTCTATAAATTATTTCTAAACAGCAGTCTGGAAGAAAATACCACAGCTGTTGCTATGGCATATCTGTGCATATAAGTTTGAATGTTGTGTGTGGTTATAAGAGAGAGAATTTTAATACTCTACACAAATTACCTAGAAAGAATGCAAAGCTTCAGAAAGAGTATTGGACCTAGAATTGAGAATAGGTTCCAGGTTACAAGCTTGCAGCAGTTTATATACTTGAGCAGCCACTTAATTTCTCTGATTAAATTGTTTCTCCACCTGGAATAAGTTATGTCTGAGATGCTTTATCTTCTAAAATACCAACTATGTAAAATTTACATCTTTTGGCTGTTTTTGCCTAGTTATTTTTGCAGGTGCTATTGAAGAGGGAAAAAATTAAAGTAGGTGGCAAAAAAAAAAAAAACGTAAGAGCATAAAGAAACAAACAAATCAAACAAGAACTACTCACATTTTCCAGCATGGTTACAAAGTATTTTAAATACACTTTCAATTAAAATTAGAGTATCACTTAAAATGCCATTCAATGTTTTAAAATAAAATTACTTATATATTTTCTTCATTACTTTCCTTAAAATCTATTTGGATTGAGTGAGAATCAATCATGGAAAATTGAGAGCACAAGTCTGGGTGATCATTAATTGTAAATGTACAAAAAAATAACTAGGAATTTAGAATACAGATATTTCACAGAGCAATGTGGGTTCAAATCAGTGTACTTGTCATAAAATGTGTATGCTTCTCACTGATGTTTGGTGATGTGATATTCTTCTATTTAACATCTTCAACACAGAATTTTTCCACCAGGCTGTTTAATGCTACTCTGTTAACTGGTTCTGTGAGATGGACTGGTAGAAGCATTGAAGTGTTAATTAAGAAAGACTGAGTTGCAGTTTCAGTCAACTAACCTAAATATAGTTACTCTCTGTTGCCCTGAATTTTTTCATCTGGATAAATAAATTGAAATAATCTCTAAGGTCTATTGTACTAGAAAGAACATGATATTTGGATTTGTAAGTTATTACACACATATAAAACAATGTGTTTATTTATATTTTACACATAGATAGCACACAAGTTATTAAGTGCTAAGTAGATTTTTCCAAATTATAAACCTATTTCATACTGAGAAAGTTTTTTTAAATTCTGTAATACTTGGAAGAAATAAGCATTAAAAACAAGTTAAAAACACATGCATGGTCTTCTGATATCAAGAAATACCCTTTTAATAAACAAAGAATCCACTTTAGAATTATTCATTGCAAGAATTAGTAATCAAAGATTGCCAGTTGTACTCAGATTATCGTCAAAAATCTAAGGAGCTCTCAGATAACATACATCTCTTTACTACAGAAAAAGCCAAATTATATAACTTATAGTTTAATTATAAAATTTGTTCTGCGAAAATGAAACCTGGCTACAAAGCCACATTATTTTTTAAAATCAGGAAATCATACTAGGTCAATAAATAAAATTCAAATACAAAGAAAGTATCAATAGCGGTACTTTGAAATTCTTAATTTCTTTCTTAAAAGAAAATAATTATATGTATAAACTCGCAAACTTTGTAATAGCATGCATTATGAAAGCAAAATAAATATATGTGCATCATTCACTGAAAACTATTTTTAATACACTTTTCACATTAGGACCATTTTAGACTCACAGAATTATTGTGACGATGCTACAAAGAGTTTTCATATATTCCATACCCAATTTTCACTATTATTATTACCCTACAATGTATGGTGCATTTGTCACAATTAATTAACCAATATTGAGTCATGCTATTAAGTGAAGTTTACAATTTATTCAGATTTTCTTGGTTTTCTCTCCTGTCTATTTTTGCTTCCAGAGTCCTATTGAGGGTAATACATTACATTTAACAGTTATTAAAGCTGTTAGAGCTTTGAATATTACTGCTGAAACACTTTGCAGAATGTTACTCAACTTTGATTTGTCTGATGTTTTTCTATGATTATCGAGGTATAATGTGTTTGGGGAAGAAAGACCATAGAGGCCAAGTACCATTTTCATCACATCACATCACAACAACAATACACAGTATCAGTGTGACTTACTACTTACCACCCACTAACCTTGATCATCTAGCTTGGTATATTTAGCATTTGGTTTCTCCATGTGAAGTTACTCTTTTTTGTTTTCTCACTTTCCATACTATATACTCTTTAGAAGAAAGCCTCTATATGAAGCCCACAATTAATGAGTGGGGAGTTATGCTCCCCCTCCTTAAGAGTAGAGTAGCTACATAAGTTATATGGAACGGTTTTCCATGAAAATTATATCTACCCAACCAATTGATTAATTTACATCAGTATGGAAGCATGGATGTTAATTTTATACTTTGGGTTATACTCTAATACTATTTTACTTACTTTGTTGCTTAATGTTTCCAGCTTATGCCATTGGTGCGCTTTTGGGTGTCCCTTATATCTCCTTTATGTACTTCATCTTTGATTTAAATTTTTATCACTTCACTAGATCCTGGTGCAACAAGATACTGTAGTCTCATCTTGTATATATCCTCTCCCAGTCCTAGACTCCATCATTTCTCCAAGGAACCCTGGTTCCTTTAATCAAAAAAGGATGTTAGAAACCAAAATCTAGGTACTAGATGTCAACAGAGATTTAATGTGCAATTTTAAGTAAATTAAAAAAATATTTTAACCTCCAAATTAAAAAATACAGTTTAGTTTCAATTCATAAGCTGCATTTATATAAATAATATATAATTATCTAATAATTTTGGATCTCTATAACTTTCACCTGCTCCCAATTTATTTAAAGTAAACCGCACTGCAGGGTGAAGAATATCAAAGACCTCTAACTGTCAAAGAGAGCTTCTTCAGTTATCCAAGGGCACGTAGTATTTATTTTAGGCAACATTCCAGGGACATGTGCCTTCACATAACAGTTCTTAGGAGACAGCCTGTGACCTTTGTGGACACTGCAGCCCATCACCCTGAATTAGACAAAAGCAAACAGAACCAAGTCTAATTATTCTATTAACTGGGAGGAGTTCCATTTTTCACCTCTGTGGAGAGATCACAAAACATTTGTTAATAAATATTATTTCATTTATGATACAACAATCATACAAGTTCACATTATACTCTCAAATGACAGCCTTGTCTCAGCAATTTAAATAAAACATAATTAAATTGTCTTTTCTAATTAAGAAAAATAATTATCTTGTTATTGCCCTTCAATTGTCATGTAAAATTGCTCTTGAGAATCTTAATCTATTATTTGCTCCATTCCACTCATGGTTACATTTCTAAACTTTATATCACTTATAGACGGGAAAAATACACTCTGAAAAAGCTTCTCTAACTGGACTCCATCTGGGAAATTGTCCATAATCTTAGAGATCAATGGACAGTGTTTAAAAACACATTCATTGTTTTTATTCAAAGAGTGAGCACCGAAACAAATGATAAATTATGTCGCATTACATTGATATGATTTTTCTGACCCTAGAATGTTATTTTTAGGGGCAGAAGAAGCACTGTACTGTTAATATTCATTTTCTTAATGCCAATTGGGAGTTATGCTAAATTTTTTGCAATATTAGATACTGCAGGGTTTTGATAAATAAGCCATAACTTGTGTCATTAAAATTTTCACACAGAAAGTAAAAATAGTAGAAGCTTTATGGAAATTTAAATGAAATGCCACAGAGAAGAAAGCAAAGTGATGTAACTTCAAGGTAGTGTGCAAAAAAAACTTTCATACATATGAAATCTTAGACTGGAGAGCCATGGCTAACTGAAAATCAATAATAACTGATAATGGAAAATAAAATATGAGATTCTATGAGAGCATTCCTTCTTTCTCATTGTCTGTAAAAACATCGTGAAAGCAAGCATTTATATGAGACTTGAAATGCTAAAATGTAATATGTGCCATTTGTTTTAAAGTATAAGCATTGTTATAATACTATTTTATACTAGTAAATTATAAAGTGAATTTAATGAGAAAATTTTATGGAGAACTTCTTGAGGAACTCCTTTTAAAAATTGGAATATAGATGATCCATAAGTGAATATTTTAACTTAATAATTCATTGTAATATGAGTGGTTCTATGTAGATGCTCAGTGACACCCACTTTCCATAGACTTCACTAAAACAAGGAACCTCAGATCCCCTGATTGTCCTGGAAAGGCCTTACCAACATCCTCATCTTTCTAACAATAATTACTTCATCTTTCCTCTTTTTTAATCAGTCTTCTAAATGTTCTTGATACTCTCAATATATTTGGGAATGATATTTCCAATTGTGTCACATCACTATTTCCTGATTTCCTGTTTGCCAATGATATCATCCCCAACCCTCCTCAGGTATTGTTTTCATGGTCATAGATACATTTTGCTAAAAATCTTCTTGACTCCTCCAGGACCTATAGATTTTTCACTTGTTCTCACTCCTGTTTTGTTCTTAAGCCTGCTAGACATCTATTAGGTTCTACAGCCAATTCCTCATATGCCTTCCTCAACTCCCTTGCAAAAATCTCTCTTTATAGCACCATATTGGCTTTTGAGTCATAATTATCAAACAGCATTTTTGCTTTTACTTCTCTGAGCAACCCAACTACATTTCCTTAATCAATTCTCCCTCTGACTCTGTGATTTATTTCACAAATTCTCCTTCCCTCTCAAACATGTCAATCCTTCCCTTGCCCTTCCTCTCATTCTATGAATTAGCCTGGGAAGCGGTCAAGAGAGAACTGGGGTGGGGTGGGGTGGAATGGGGTGGGATGGGAGTAAAAGACAGAAAATGGTCCTTGAACAACAATTAAAATAAAAGTAAGTAAATAAATAAATAAATGAATGAGAGAATTGCTAAATACTCCTTTACATTCCTTGGATGATGATTAAAAACCATCTAAGGGCAGCCACTCCCTTCCTGAATACCTAAAGATATCAATCAGTTTTGCAGGCGTCTCCTTTCTCCTGAAATGCCAGTTTTTATTTATACAGAAGTGATTCCCATTAGCCTACAAAAGTGTTGCAATATTTTCCATCTTAAGTTTAAAAAAAAAAGTATGCCATAATATTTGCACTTAAAATGGCCTGAAGACAATTTAGTATTGTAATTCTTTAAACTGAATTCTTTAAATAATAAAAAGTTCCAAGAAAATAAAAACTAGAGGACTGTGAAAATTATTCATAACCCATCCCATGAACACATTTAATTCATATACCAGTAAATTTTTGTAGTAACTAGCAGAGAATCATTTCAAAATCAGCATTTTGTAGATATATGACTAGCATGAAAATTAGGTACCTATATAAACTATTTATAGGTCATAAAATAAAGGTATCATTCTAATTCAATGCCTCTCTTTTTACTTTGTCCTAAAATAAGATTTTTTTTTAATTTAGAAATTTTGTATGTGTTTAGAGTAATCTGTAATGTTGGTTTAGTCTATTTACATTCTCAGTAAAGCAGTTTTATTATTTTATAGTTGGTGATCAATATATGTAGCATATCTTTATATGTTCCTATTAGTCTTGATAGATTAAATTTTTGATAAGCAAGTCCAAAAATAAAGAGATAAAATGGATATGGAACATAATTCAGCTTCTAGAATCTGAATCCAGAATTAACACCTTGTATTACTTGCTTGCTTTGGTCTTTCTCTTACTGGCTTACTATATTATTTTGTTCATGTACATAATCTTTCTATGTCAAATATTGTTAATAGGAAAGATACATATGCTTGCAAATTACAAGATCAGATTTCTTTAGGACAATAATCAGAGATTTTTATTTGTCCAAATTGTCTTCAAGGTTATTTGAGCTTTAAGTAATGAATGTAGAAGTTTAATCCACTTCCATTTTCAAAGGTATTTAATAGCTAAATAAAATTTTGATATAATGTTATAATAAACCTTCCATTTTGAGTGCTGAGTATGTATGTACAGTTGACTCTTGGACAATAAGGAAAATATGGGATGCTGAACTTCCACATAATTGGTAATCTACATATAACTTTGACTACCCCAAAATTTAACTACTAAATAGCCTACTGTTGATCGGAAGTCTTACAGATAACATAGAGTTAACTAACCATATTCTGTATGTTCTATGTATTATATACAGTATTCTTACAATGAAATAAGCTAGAAAAAAATGTTATTAAGAAAATCATAAGGAAGAGCAAAGAAATTTATAATTTATTTTATTAAAAAAAGAAGCACCTGTAAGTGGATCCATGCAGTTCAAGAATCAACTGTAAAAAATAAATAAGAGTTTGTAAAAACCTCTAAGTGAACTTCTGGTTTTGTTCCACATGTAAGAAGCTTGAACATCACCTTCTGTTTTAGCAAGTGAAAGACTGAACAGACTGAAAAATCTACAACTTTTCCTGGATCTCTAAGAAAGACGAGGTGATAAGACAGGCCCAGGGCTGGAGAGACATGCAATCCACGGCATCGTGGCTTACCTGAGATTCATGGCTGGGCACTGGCGCAACACTAGTGCTGGTTGGGAAAATGTCAGCGGGCATTGACCGAGTGCTGGATGCTCAGTGTGGATAGTCTGACAGTTAATATTCCAGAGGGTCCCAGTCATAAGGGAAACTCCATATTTTTGTGGGACTGAACCTCCAAGAGTTTGACCAAGTTCTCACAGTATATATTGGGGGGAAATCATTTTGTACTTCCAGCAGGAGAGAAAAAGGAACTATTTTGTAACATGCCAGAGCACTTTGTTCTTAGCAAGGCCTGAATGCAGGAGGAACTATTTAACCAGAGACTAACCAGCTGTAATATTATCAGAGCCTAACTGATTCATAGTAAGGAAAATACCTAGCCATCTTCAGTACTAGCCATCCTCTTCCAGTTAAGGGTGGAGGGAAAAAATGAGAAACACTTGTCCAGGTCATTGTCCAGAGGAATAGGCTCCCTAAAAGGCTGAGACCGAATCATAGGACTACAGAGCGCTTTGCCTTCACCCACACCTCACCACCATGTTATTAAAGGGCTATTTACAGCAGTTCCTTTTACCAAGTACATCATGTCTGGCTACCAAGAAAAAAATTAGATATACTGAAAGGCAAATACAAACACACAAACAAAAAACACTGCCATTTGAAGAGACAAAGCAAGCATTGGAACTACACATGGCAGAGATGTTGGAGTTATTAAAAGCAGGAATTTAAATTAATTATTCTTACTATACTAAGGGAGATGGATAAAATAGATAGCATGCAAGAACCAACTGGTAATGTAAGTAGAGAGATGGAAATCCTAAGGAAAAAAAAACAAAAACAAAAAGAAGTGCTAGATATTAAAAATAACAGACATGAAGCATTTTTTTGATGGGCTTATTACTACAAAGTAAATGGCTGAGAAGAGAATCACTGAGCTTGAAGATATAGTCATAGAAATCTCCAAAACCAGAAAGCAAAGGTCTGAAAAGCTGAGAATAACAAAACAGAATATCCAAGAACTGTGGGACCACTACAAAAAGTATAATATAGGTGTAATTAGAATAGCAGAAAGAGAAGAAAGGAATAGAGGAAATGTTTGAAACCATAAGGTCTGAGAATCTCCCAAATTAATGTCACATACCAAACCACAGACCTCAGAAACTCAGAAAATGCCAAGGGGAAAAAAAAGCCCAAAAGCCTCTAGGTATTTCAAACAATAGAAAATCAATAAAAATGAAAATATCCTAAAAGAAGTGAAAGGAAATAAGCATCTTCTCTGAAGAGGAATAAAAATAAGAATTATATCCTACTTCCCCTGAACAACTATTTAAAAAGAGAGGAAAAAAAAAGAGAAAAACTACCAATCTAAAATGATATATTCTGTGTAATTACTCTTCAAAATTGAAGAAGAAATAATGACTTTTTTTCTGATAAAATTGAGGTATTTGTTGCCAATAATCAACCTTTCTTGCAAGAACTGTTTAGAAGTTGACCCACGTCCTAGCAGCACACCCTCATGCCCCTCCAGTCACCTCCCATCTTCCCAGAGTGATCACAATGGGTCTTGACTTCCAGCTGCAGAGATTTACTTTGCCTGTTTTTGAACTCTATATGCTTTGAATTACATAGTGCATTCACTTTGTGAAAATCTGTTAAATGATACATAAGATTTGTGTACTTTTGATTTAGTTAATAATGTACCAACATCAACTTACTATTGTGGCACTTAACCAAAAGACTTGAAAATTTGTGTCCTCACAAATATCTGCATGTGGGTGTGTATGGCAGTTTTATTCATCATTGCTGAAATTTGGAAGTCACTAAATGTCCTTCAGTGGGTAAATGGATAAATAAACTGTGGTACATCCAGACAATAAAATTTTATTCAGCATTAAAAAGAGATGACTTTTCAAGCCATGAAAAGACATGTGAAAACCTAATGCATATTACTAAGTAATAGAAGCCAATCTGGAAAGGCAAGATAGTATGTGATTCCAATTATATAACATTCAGGAAAAGACAAAACTGTGGACACAGTAAACAAATCAACAGTGGCCAAAGACCTGGTTTGGGGGAAAAGGAGTAAATAGGAAGAGCACAGGACCTTAGAGGAGTAAAAACACTCTGAATGGTGCTATAATGATGGACCCATGTCATTGTGTTTGTCCAAACCCATAGAATGCAAAACACCAAGAACTGTAATGTAAATCATAGACTTTGGATAATTACCATGTGTCAATATATGTTTATCAATTTTAACAAATACATCTTTCTAGTGGGAAATGTTGACAATGGAGGAGACAGCTTGTATGAAAGTATCAGATATACAGGAAACATCTGTACCTCCTTAAAGTCTGCTGTGAACCTAACACTGCTCTAAAGATAAAGTATTTTTAAAAAGGCATGTAAGCAATTATCTTCATTCATTTATAGAAAATATCAATCCAAACCTTGGCTTCAGCATTCTGTTTAGTGAATAAACTATGTGAAAATACGCAGTATGGAGACACTTTCTTGACATATAAATTATTATTAAATATAAATAAAAACCTAAAACATTAACTTTGATATTCATATAATCATTCTAACATCATATATATGTTATTTAAAATAAAAGGTTGTCTTTTTGAACAGTGTAAATTCAGTTCCACCTGAAAAATTAAATAAAATATTTTTTTCTTGGCACCTTATCATTGCAAGTAACCACAATACAACCTAACATAGTGTACAAACTAACACATCAGGAGGCAACAAATTTTCAAGTAAAACAAATATTAGAATTCAAAAAGTTTCAATATAAAAATCTTAATAGCAACAGCTAAAAGAGATAATCCATGTTTATAAACATATATTTAAAATCATTAGTCATTAAACTCCCAATTTAAAACTTAGATTACCTAAGAATGACTCTTCATATTTAATATAAAAATAACAGGATTTACTGCTTAGAGATAATGAAAACTTTAAAAAATGGAACAGTGAAAAATTATAATGTTTTAAGATGTTAAGGAGAATATACAGAGGGCCCAGAGACATATGAAAGGATGCTCAGCATCACCAGCCATCAGAGAGATACAAATTAAAACCACAGTGAGATATCATTTCACATGGGTCAGAATGGCCATCATAAACAAATCAACAAACAACAAATGCTGGCAAGGTTGTTGAGAAAAGGGAATCCTAGTACATTGTTCTGGGAATGCAGCCACTGTGGAAAAATAGTATGGGATTTCCTCAAAAAACTATAAATGGGCCCTAGCTGTTGTGGCTCAGTGGATTGAGCACTGGATTGTGAACTGAAAAGCTGCCAGTTGGATTCACAGTCAGGGCACATGCCTGGGTTATGTGCCATGTCCCCAGTAGGGGATGCACGAGCAGCAACCACACATTGATGTTTCTCTTCCTCTCTTGTTCCCTTCCTCTCTCTCTAAAAGTAAATAAATAAAGTCTTTTAAAAAAGGATACAACATATTTATAAAAAACAAACAAACTAAAAATGGAACTGCCTTTTGACCTGGCAATTCCACTGCTGGGATTATACCCTAAGAATCCTGAAACACCATTTCAAAAGAACCTATGCAACCCAATGTTCATAGCAGCACAATGTGCAATAGCCAAGTGCTGGAAGCTACCTAAGTGCCCATCAGTTAATGAGTGGGTCAAGAAACTATGGTACATCTACAAAATGGAATACCACACAGCAGAAAGAAAAAAGGAGCTCCTAACCTTCATGACAGTATGGATGGAACTGGAGAGCATTATGCTAAGTGAAAGAAGCCATGCAGTGAAAGACAAATATCATATGATTTCACCTATAGGTGGAACCTAATCAACAAAACAAACAAGCAAGCAAAATATAACTGGAGATATTGAAATAAAGAATAAACTGACAGTGACCAGATGGGAAGGAGGAAGGGGGATAATAGGGGAAAGAAGGGGAGGCGTCATCAAAGAACATGTATAAAAGACCCATGAACAAAGCCAAAGCAGGGATAAGATTGAGGGTGGGAGGTGAGGGTGGGTAAGGCATAGGAGAGTGTGGGGGGAAATGGAGACAACTGTACTTGAACAATAATAATAATAAAAGATGTTTCAGCTTTTTAATTTTAAATTTAAATTTATTAGAGTGACATTGGTTAATTAGGTTATATAGGTTTTGAGTGCATGGTTCTATGACACATCATGTGTACATTGCATTGTGTGCCCACCACCCAAACTCAAATTTTCCATCACCCTATATTGGACCCCCATTATCCTCTGCTACCCTCACACAATTCTTCCTGCTGGAAACGACCATACTGTTGTCTATGTCTATGAGTTTGTTTTTTGTCTTGTTTGTTCATTTGTTGTTTTCAGTTGTATATCCCACATACAAATGAAATCATGTGATTCTTGACTTTTTCTATCTGACTTATTTTGCTCAGCACAATATTGTCAAGATTCATCCATGTTGTCACAAATAGCACTATTTCTTTTCATATGGCTGAGATATATATATTTGAGAAAATATATAATATATAAAATATTTGTTTATATATAATATATTCTATCATATAATATATATTAAACACAGTTGTATACTACATAAAATATAATATAATAATATAATATAAATGAACATATAATGATAATGTAATATATAATATATATAATTATATATTATATATAATATAATACAATACAGCATTCCATGTGTGACTCAACTTCTAAACTTGCTAATGACATATTAATCTAAACATTTTAATTCTCTGAATAGAAAAGTATTTAATATTAAAGTATAACTCTAGAACTATGAGGCTCTTGAGCTTGTGATGATATAAAACTCTTAGTTACATAAGATGAAGACAGTTATTTGTATCAATCATTTATTGCAATTGGGAACCCTAAACAGATTTTAATTATAAGAATAATTAGGCCCTAGCTGGTGTAGCTCAGTTGATTGAGCATGGGCCTGTAAACCAGATAGTCACCAGTTCAATTCCCAGTAAGAGCACATGCCTGGGTTGTGGAACAGGTCCCCAGTTGGGGGCATGTGAGGGGCAACCACACATCGATGTTTCTCTCCCTCTCTTTCTCCTTCCCTTCCCCTCTCTCTAATAATAAATAAATAAAATCTTTAAAAAAAGAATAATCAATGATTTCGACAATTGTCAAAATTAGACAAGTTTTACCAAAAAAGAAAACTAGATCTAAATGCATCCCATGTGTCTTAATGCTACCACCAAATAAAAAAATTCTTAAAAACAAAACAAAACAAAACATATTTTATAGGTGGCTTCATGATAGAGTGCTATTGACCCTTGAAAGTCTACTGTGATAATGAACAATGTTTTGGCAGGGATTATAAAATGAGCTCATTACATTATACAAACCTATATCACTGAAGATACTGAATTTCTTGTTGGCTATAAGTAGCTATCGTGCATAGTTCTTTCCAGAGAAATGCCTCCAAAAAGTTAAAATTATCAGCAATCCAGTAATTAAATCCACAGTTAACTCAATTATGATTTTAAAATAATGAAATTATTCATGTGCAGAGCAGGATAAAGAAGCACTGGAGCAAAGTTCACTTTCAATTTCCTAGGCAGCCATTTCTCAAACCCAGGGGTCTGACATATGGAGTCCCTTTCCTCTGGCATTTTTTCTTTTGTGTCTTTGATGTGAGTTTTATTTTGCAATTCTTGATTACTCATTTTGCTAAACCACAAAAAATCCAGGTAGTCCTAAACATAACATCTACTAACTTGAGATTTGTATTACGTTGTAATACATTTGGGGCTATGTGGCCTTACAACTATGTTTTTCTTTACATTTTATTTTCTAAACAAGTCTTGAAAATAAAAACCTTTTGTAGAACATATAAACCACTCTTCAGGAAATGACTCAAGACTGTGGACATTTCACAAAAGAGCCAGACAACATAGTGATACTAATTGAGAATTCAATCAAAATTTTAGATAGTTCTTATAATGCTGGCTCTTAGATCAGCATGATAATGCATAAGATAAGGACAGATAGAATTTATGTTGAAGTAAGGCAAAATAGACACAGCCATTTCAGCACATATGCTATCAAATCATGAAATTATAACTATTACTAAGACTACCTTAAAGTCAAAGAAAGTGAATCTAAGAAATTTTGAATCATCTGCCATGACCACGTAGCTACCTACTTATACAAGTAAGATCAGCTTCTATTAAAGAATGTATTCAGCTTAAATGCTTCAACGTTAGGGGGAAATCAAACTTAAGTTGAATGTGCTCAGCTCATCAAAGGATCTTATATTTGGAACATATGTTTTTAGTACCTTCTAAAATTTATTTTATTAAACTGAGTTTGATGCCATGTTATCAGCCTACGTCCTAAGATAATTTGATAGCCTACCATGGAAATTCTTGTGTTCAGCAGAAGCAACATTACTGAAGATATTATCCAACTAGATCATGTACTTCTCATCTCCATTCCCCTTTAAGTTTTTACATGTAGAACTCTATCCACATCCTTTAGCTCTCAAGCTAGATTTAATGTCCTTAAATAATGACCTTAATGAATTTCTAAGATGGTGGAGCCATATATTGCCATAGCAAACATATTAGAATCAAGTAAACAGTTTTTCCCAATTGTACCTCCATGAAATCACAGATGAACACTCCTCTAGAAAATTTTTCACTCCTTAAGCCCTTGTCCCTGGCCCACGTTGACTGACAGATTCATTGTTCCAGTGGGAATGTCACTGATGCAAGCGTGTCCCCAAGATGGGTTGGAACATGTAATAGACTGATGACCTCTGTTAAAATTTTAGTTCCATTGGCACCTCTTTACCTCCTGGGAATTCAGAACAGCCTTAAATTTAAAAGCACAATTAGAAAATACAAAATATGTGTTTGTTTGGGGGGTTTTATGGATATAGGGTGAACAACCATCTTTGCTTGCCCTGGACTATTTTAGCTTTAGCACTTTCAAGTCCTGTGTCCCAGGAAACCTCATAGTCCCAGGCAAATCAAAATATTTACAAGGAAAATATTTACAAGGAAAATACTCTATTTTGTTTTGTTTGACTGAAAAAACAATGGTGGGGGGAAGGGTATAAGGGGACTAAATGGTAATGGAAAAATACAATAAAAATTTAAAAATAAAATAAATATATATTTTAAGTTAAAAAAATTAAAAATCAGATAATTTGACATTTTTGAAAGTCAGGATTTTTTAGTTTTTCTTCAAAAAGCAGATTTGGCAACTTTGCTGGTCACCTTCGTGTTTCAACTTAGCAAGCCCTGTTGCTTGGTCAAATGCTAGTTTAGATTCCTGTGAAGGTATTTTGTTGACTTTAATTAAAAGAAATAATTTTGGATAATCTGGGTGGGCCTGATACAGTCAGTTAAGAGGATTTAAGTGCAGTCTGAGATTTCCCTGAAGAAGATATTTTGTCTTTGGACAGCAGCATTAGCTCCTGCCAAAGAACTCTAGCCTGCCCTTACTGACAAAATCCTCTGCAGATTCTGAATTTGTTTACCCAACTTCTAGCAATCACATGAGCCAATTCCTTAGAATAATTCCTTTCTTATTCTTGAGTTGGAGGGAGGCAGGGTGGGGGCAGAGAGAGAGAGGCAGAGAGAGAGGGAGAGGGACAGAGGGAGGAGAGAGAGAGAGACAGAGATTGAGAGAGAGAGAGAGAGAGAGAGAGAGAGAGAGAGAGAGAGAGCGAGCCATTTTATTGGTTCTGTTTCTATCCTGGCTGATATAGCAATATTAGCTGAGTATTTCTGCATGATTATGAATCTCCCAGAGCTTTGCTTCTTCTTGAGATGAGTTGCAAACTCTGAAATTACCACAGTTAGTATCTGGCATTGTGACAATATTTTTGCTCATATAAAAATATTTCTATTAAAAAAAACTGCCTCCCCATTTCATAACTAGAGGTTGAAATAGTAAGAGAGTTAGAGATAATGAATGTTGAACATAAACAGAAATTATTAAATGCTAAGATAGTAAAATAACATCATAATATTATAACACATCTAGCAAGTTTTCACAAGCAAATAAAAAGCAGAATTTGGGGCTAATATTCAGGAAAGTTCTAAGAAAGAGATTGATAGTGGAATTTTCAAGGAAAGGATCATGCAGCAGACTTCTAATCAGAAAGGAAAATAGCCTAACTCTGGAAAATCTGATACACATGTTCTATCCTTGAAAAATCAACTGCAACCAGATTTTTTTAAATGATGATTTTTTTAATCACTTGGAATAAAGGGTTTGTACACCTTGGTACAATATCATAATTTTTAAAAAGTCTCATTGATATTTAGGGATAGCTTTTTAGGCTTATTGTGTATTAATTCAACTATACCATAGTTAGATTCAACCCCCTTCCATAAAACCTACCAACACCCTCTTTTTACTAAATCTACAATCCCATGAACCTTCTTAATCAATTACCTAACAATGTTTCAAATGTTATGATTTTCAGTCCATAATTATGATAAAAGCTAATAAACTTTATAAAACACATTTGTATTCTGGTTCTTATTTAACAATACGAGTTTTAGATCTTTTTGTGGAGGGTGGAAGGTTTTGGGGAATTCCTCATGGCTAATTACAAGAATTTCTTCAAAAACTGGGACATGTTTCCTCATGTTCAGTATTTTCCAAAACATTACTTGCCAGGTTGATTTCTATCCTTATCTCTATTCATTTTTTTCTGAAATGTTAAACTAGGTCCATGTAATTTCTTTGAAAAACCATACATTATATCCAGAGTGTTTTACTTATTCCTGTTAAATATTATCAGTCATCTTACTCTTTTCCTACTGTTCTCTCACAGGCAGCATTTAGTTCTAATCATTTGTAGTACAGGTTATTCACATTCTTTACCATAGACCCAATGGTCAACTAAATATTGAAGCCTTCCACTACATTCCTCCACCCATGCTCTAGAATGCTTTATTTTCCTAAAAGAAATAGAGAAGAGAAAAATCAAGAATAACTTTACATCATCTTATTCCAGGTTCCTTTATGAATAGACATATTCTCACTAAAAATGAGTAAAAATACTTATTCAGAACATGACACTTATAATTTTAAAATGGTGAAGGGTGAATATTTTTATATGTTTCACAGGAGGAAGAGGGCTGTGTATATACACACACACACACACACATACATACATATATTTTTAGTAGGCAATTTGAAAGTATCTCTCAAATCTGACATGCATACTCATTTTGATATGGTAATCTCATTTTTAAAAATTTACTTTACATACACCTAAATATTTATGTTAAAAAATTGTAACTTTAATTTGTTCTATCATGGTTAAAAATTAAAATGACCCAAGTATCAAAAAACAAATTTTTAAGTAAGTTGTGCTACACCCACATTTTAAAATAAAATACTATGAATTGAATAAAGGAGATACATCTAATGAAGCAAAAAAAGTAAAAGGAAAAATTTTTTAATGAAAGTCTTACTTCTAAAATGCATTTGAGTTTACAAAATGAAAATATATGAGGTCTGTCCAGAAGGTATCCAACCATGTAGTATGAAAAATAGAGACATTTACTGAAGAAGATATAAGATACAAGAAACATTGTACATAGCACAATGAAGCTTCAGTCCCCTTCAAAGTAGGCACCTTGGGACCTCACACAGTTCTCCTAATCGCCATCAGCTGCCCCATCATATTTTCCTGAATCTCGTCTACATTCTGAAATCCCTTTCTTTTCAAAGGGGATTTTAGTTTTAGGAAAAGCCAGAAGTTGAAGGACACCTAATCTGGGCTGTAGGGGAGCTGAGTCATCTGGGTGATTTGATGTTTCAGAACAAAACTCTGAATAAGATGTGTTGCATGAGTGGGTGCCAATCACCAGTTACCCATAGCTGTGGTCTTCTGAATCAAGTGAATAGTTTCTAGAGAGGAATGTTCAAGCTTCATGCAAAATATGATGCAGATTTATTGCTCTACTCACTCAGTCATTTTGAATACACGGCCACTCAGTACACATGCTCACACCACGGCTCTGCTGTTCCCACTGACCAGCACAGTGAAGTCGTCGTTGTTCACGTGTGCTCATTCCAGTCCACTCTCCTCAATGCTGCTCAAAGTGTTCTCATTATATTAACAACAGGTGGACTTGTTCTGGACAGAACTTGTGTTTAGATAATAGGATAAATATTAAATTTTTGACAAAAAGCTTTTTTGTGAAGAGAGTGGAATTATAAAAAAGAGATGAGTAGGTCTTTAGTGTACCTGTATATCTTTATATTATATGAATAATTTTATAAGATCCATAAAGTATTTCTGAAATTATAGTAATAATACTATATATGGAAAGAATAAATGTGTTTATAGGTGACATTCAATTTTGCTAGGGATGCCCTAGCTGATGTGGCTCAGTGGATTGAGTCCTGGCCTGAGAATCAAAGGGTTGCAGGTCAATTTCCAGTCAGGGCACATGCCTGGGTTACAGGCCAGGTCCCCAGTAGGGGGCATGACAGAGGCAACCACACATTGATGTTTCTCTCCCTCTCTTTCTTCCTCCTTTCCCCTCTCTAAAAGTAAGTAAATACAATCTTTAAAAAAATTCTTAAAAATAAATTCTGCTAGAGAAATATAGGCTAATAAGTATAGGAATTCAGTGTTTTCAGCTACAATTTCAGTTGGTAATCATCACCCTATCTATCTAAATTCAGAATAAATGGCTGATTCAGGTACTTTTCAAAACTGAGTCAATTTATGTGTCATCATGCTAACAAACTGACTGACTTTTCAAATAGGTACTTTGTTAATAGTTCCAAGGGAACTTTTTTTTTTACATTCTCAATTAATGATCCATGCAATTCAAGTTCAGTAAAGACTAGACTTCTGAATGCCCTAGGAGCCCAACTATTTCTGTTTCTACATGTTACAAAAATGAACTTTCTAAAGTCATAGTAGAAAAATGATCCAGCAGAGCATCAAAGAGGGAGTCACATTCCGCACATCTCCCTGTCTGTACAAAGAGTTTACCTCTGTTGGCGCTAGCTATCGGGAGCATCCTCTGAAGCTCATCTCTCACCTAAAATTTTGGTGATACGGGTAGGGAGGGATAGAAAGTACATGAAAATGGGGAAAGGGAAGAAATCATAGCTCAGGAAAGGTAACAATCAAGATCCAGAACCAAAATAGGACACAAGAAATCTATCCCAATTGTAGGCACATGTGACTTACAAGGGAGAAAATATAACAGTTCAGCAGAGGGCATGGTAATTTCAAGCAAAGTGAGGGTAAAACAAGAGCATGTTCTCCCAAAAATGTGGGAAGGGAGTCCTATAATCCAATCCTCAAAATTAAGTTTTTGGCAGAATCCAGCTGAGAAAGCTGGTTAGAGGGCAGGATACTCCTAGGATCCCCAGGCTGAGGTGGGTACTGCAGTGAGGTGCGCATTAACATCTCACTACTGCCCATTTCAAGCTACCAATAATTTAACTACCATTTGGTTAGTTTCCTGAAAATTTAGCCATCAGCTCCTGTAAGCCAGTATGTGCTTGACCCAGCATACCATTTGCAGTAGGTGTCAGAAAAATCATACACAGCCAAGTGACTCAGACAGAAGGTAGCACTGATGCTGGACTGCAATGAAGAACAGGTAAGAGGCTGCAGCCTTTTAACACAGCTGTGCAAACAAGAAGCAATCCCATACACTACTAGACAGGGAGCGTGATATGTAAGTATTTTGTTTATTCAACATTCCACGGGACAATGCAGGGCACCTTGTAGACACTCATTGTTCCCTGCGAGTAGCTGTGAGGGGCTCTGATTGGCAACCACAGCCTCTGACATAAATCAAAGAAACATGCTGGGAAGTCTCTAGATGCTACCAAAATAATATGAATGTTTTCATACTTTGAATGTGCCATGTAGAAATGGTAGCACATATAAAATTTAAACTAAATGTAAACCTTCCTGCTCTCAGTATAGTATACATTTTACCTTCTATCCTTGAACATATAACATAAATATTAGATAATCCCTAATTCAGCACTTGGTTGACACTACACTGAATTAGTGTAACTGCTTGAGCATGTGGTCAAGCCTATGAGTGTGTTTCTACTGTGTTACATTGAATAGGCGTCTTTGAAGATTCAATAACCAGCCCTGGGTGTCTCCAGATCTAACTCCCAACCTGAGTAACTTAGTATGAAAAACCTTCCTTCTAACTTAACTAAAGACTAGAATTTTCCTCTTTTCTTGGTTCAAGGCCATTTCTCAGTGTTGTAATCAAGGAAGCTGGGTCTGTATACTTAAAACCATAGGAACATCATGATGTCCTTTTTTTAAGTTGTAAAGAAAAATAAGTTATAGAGGTTCAGTAAAATAGTTATTCTAATTTTTTTCTTCACAATACGTTCAATGCTGCCAAGAAGGAGAAAACATTTAGAGACACTAGGATGTGGGCAAAAATGGAGGTTCTTTCCAACAACCGGGAGTAGAACCTGATCCAGGCCAACTACCACCTGAGTGAGCTTGAAAGTTTCTCCAGCCTTGACTGACTGAGCCTTGAGACATAGGCAGCTTCAGCTGATAGATTGACTGCAACCTCAGTGAGACACCCTGAGCTACAACCACACAGCTAAGCCACTCCCATACTCCTGACCCACAGAACCTATGAGATAAATGTTTATTTTTTTTAAGTTCTCAAATTTTGGGAAATAAAGAACTGCACTTTTCATGTCAGTAAGGATGAAAGAATTGCATTATTATTTATCCATATTGATAGATCATGTTTGGTGGGTTAAAATAGAAAACCACAACTTTTATAAGTAATTTTCATTAATTACATGGTTATTTACTAGAGACTTTATCAAACAAATAAAAAAGAACAAAGGTGTTAAATGTGTATGCAGTGGTAAATTATTTTGTCTACATGTGGCTTAATACAAAATATTTCTGAGACTGTAAATTAGGGATTTAAAACAAAGAACAAAAATGAGCCCTATTACCAAATTCATATTTTAATCTAGATCCACGATATATGACAGATTGCAGTGCAGACAATTGAAGGCCAAGCACAACAGACTGGGCTAGACTACAGAAGGTGATTATTTATGTGAGACATGTAGATAAAGCACTTGGAATGGGTTATGTGCTCAAAAAGAAAACAAAGTAGTTGACTATCCACATTATACTGTATGTTATTTTTCCAAGTTTAAAATAGATCTCAAAAACTTCCATCTCAGCAATACAAGTCTTGCTCCCTCTTTTAAATAGCTACACAATATTTAATTATAAAAATGCAATGTATCTTATTTAATCAATATCCTGTTAGTGAATGTTTTGGTTGGTTTTTATAGTATTTGGCTATTACAAACAATAGTGTATATATTTTGGGAATATGGTCATTGGGAAAATTCCCAGCTGTGATCAAACATATATGTTTAATGAAATACAATGAATATTTTCAAAATTTATGTAGAAATAATGCACCAGTTGACATTCCCACAAGACTATTTATGGTTTTGCCATTGCATATTATTAAAACTTTTACTAATTTGCTAATTTGGTAGATGAAACCTCCTTTAATTTACATTTAATTATCAGTGAAATTTATTTGTTTTCTTTAAATATGGATTAGCCTGTGGACTCTTTTCCTATAGAGTGCCTGATCATTTATTTCATTGCCCATCTATGCTTTGAAATTAGTTGCTTTTGTCATATCACCTTATATGAAATGTTTGGTATATGAGGCATTAACTGAGTTTCTTTAGCTTCATGTAGATTTTTTGGTTTGATTGTTTGGTTTGGTTTGGTTTGGATTTTGTTATGTTATGGGTTTTAATTTGTTTGCATCTCAGTTAATTAATCTTTTCCAAAATAATTTGTATCTCATTTAAAAGAAATTTGAATCAGTCTTTTCCATAATGTTTTCTGAGGTTCTGTATCTTGCTTAGAAGAAAGTTAAAGATTCTGAGGTTATAAGTAAATGATGAGAGAGAAGGGGTGGTGTTATATAGGACTAGGCATACAGACATAAATATATTTGTTGAGTAGAAGTGGAGTCAATAGTGAGGCACAGTGTCCTTGATCACCATAGCTGGGTGCTCCAGGAGTGTCCCTTGTGTGAGGTAAGTGAGCCACCCTGTTGTAACTGTATCTTGATTGCTAATAGTCTGTTTATACATGGGGTTGGCCCATACAGGTTGGCTGACTGAGGATTGATCCCAACCCCATCATGCGAGCTGGTATGCAGGCTGACCACACAAAGCAGAATCTGGCTCAGCAGAATCTGGTGCTTACTGAGAGGTTTTTTTGTATGTGTGCTTGCGTAGGTAATTAAATTTTGCTCTGACGTGTCCGAAGCTCGCCACTGGATGTTTGTTCAGGAGCCTCTTGAAAGTGACTTTGGTGCAGGTCAAGGTTAGATGCAGCCTGTGTCTGGCCCTGGGCAATCTGTTTGGTGCTACAAGTGATATACAGTTTTTGGCTGCCTTTGCTGGGCTTGTATTTGTGTGGAAAGGACTGACCTGTGTACCAAAGCTAGCTTCCAGAAATATTGAGACTGGGGCAGGTCAGCAAAAGGCCTAAGGCACCCCAAGATCCACCCACCACTTGCCAACTGCCTGCTGACTGCCTGTTAGGCTCCATCACTAAAAGAGCTTCTGGTGGTACTTGAGTTGCAAGAGGTGGGTCCTCAGTGAGTCACCAGGTAGGGGCAAGTGGTATTCACCAATTTTCATACAGGTTTAATCTCGTTGCCACTGCTTGGATTGACAATTATTCAGCAAAAGTTCCAGGGTGCACCAAGGCTAGTTGCCACCCTTCAAGTGTTCTCAAACCTTTCAGTAAGGCAGGGTTTCAAGGAATTGTCAGAGTGAGTTCAGCAGAATTTATCAGGCTCAAACAAATGAAGATTTGGCCCTGTGGCAGTAGGACTTTGCACTGGTTAGGCATGTAAAGGAAAAATGACTCCTCTCCTAGTGCCACACAATTCAGTCTGTCCCAGGTTCTTCCCAGACTTCCTGGAGAGCCTGAGGTTGGCAAGGCAGGCTGCAAGGAACCTGGAGGGCAGAGCTAGTGAATCTCCTGGGAAGAGAAGCACCAGTTAGGTTCACAGGAAGGTGGAGGTTAGCCCCAACCCCAGAATCACAGAACTCAGTCACTGAAACCCTCTGTGTTCATGCAGATCCCTACATTCCAGGCCCAGGCTGCTGACTCTTCTGCAAAGTGTGAGCTTCACAGGGCGAGGCAACAGGGAGTCCCAAGGGTGGGGCTATTGCATTGCCCCAGGCTGAAGCCATATGGAGGGAGTGTTCTGCATAAGAAAGATGGTATCATTGGTGTAGGAGGAGGACTCTGGCAGCTTTCCTTTTAACTCTCTCCCCACAGCCACAAACCTGTGTTCACTCACATGACTTTATCCACTCTGCACTCTTCCCTGGAGCCCAGGGTGAGTGACTGCAAATGAGATTTTGTGCACTTACTCTTTAGTAGTGTGCCTATGTCTCTATCAGACACCTGTCTCTACCTGGCAGACAGAATCCCTGCTGATTTTCACAGCCAGATGTTATATGGATGCCTTTTCCTGCCTCTAGTGCCCTGGGCTGGGGAGCACAGTGTAGGGTTGAGGCCCCTTGCTTCTCAGGGGGCACCTTTGCAGCTGAGATATCCCTCTGGAACTCAACCACTGCCTGTGGAGGCTGGGCAAGGCTTTTTGCATTTCCACCCTTCCTACCACCCTCGATGTGGCTTCTTCTGTAAATCATTGTTATGAGACTTCTCTTCAGCTAGTCTTCAGGTGGTTATTGAGGTTGTTCTGTTTTTTAGTCAGTATTCCAGTTTGGTCATTGGAGAAGGTGAATATAACTTCCACTTACTCTGTGCCATCTTGGATCTTTGTCTTTCTTTTTTTTTTTTTTTTTAAGGAAGATAATATTATTATTATTTTAAAAAGTTTTAACCTAATATCACTTGGGGTTTGCAATAAGACGGGCTTATGATGTGTGTAATTAAAATGCCAGTTTGGTCAGAAATCCATATATTTTCAAAACCAGAGGCATGGACAACTGGAACAGACTGATCTTTGGGGGGGGTGGTTAGGGTACCTGGAAGAGATTAGCCAGTCCCCCTAACATAGGACATAAGCATACGTGCAAGGCCCATGGACACAGACAGTAATGTGGTGAGGCCGGCATGGGGCCTGGTGAAGGGTAGGAAAGTGGGAGTCATAGAGGACATCTGTAATAGCATCAGCAATAAAGAAATTCACATATTTTCAAATTTGAAAGTCTTAATTCAAACATATAGGCCCTTGCAAATGACTATAGATTTTTATTTCTATAATATGGCTGTGGATTTAGAGACATAGATAGATCAAGAAATTAGGAGAGATTTCTCACTGAAACTATTTTCAGTGGTATTTTAGGTTCAAAGGCAAAAAATATTGCTTTTGAAATACCCCATATTCCCAGCCCCAGGCATACAATGAATTTTCTGTGAACATAAATTATACTCGTTATCTAAAGCTTGATATACTTTCTAGAGTTTCTCTGAATCATGTAGTATAAACTTTTTTATATGAGAATCACTCAGCATAATGATTTTGAGATTCATTAATGTTGTATGTAATTCAATCCTTTTAATTGCTGACTGATATTCCCTTGCATGGGTGCATGAGATTTTGTTTATGCACTTACCTCTTGATGGACTTTTGAGTTCTTTCCAGGTTTTGGCCATATATATAAAGCTGCTATAAATGGACGTCTTCTTATGAATATATGTACTCATTTATCTTGGAAAAATTTATCTTGAATTATAAGGAGTGCATTTAACTCTAGGAGAAACTGCCAGTAGATTTACAAAGTGGTTATACCATTTTACATTATCACCCGCAATCTGTGAGAGTTCAATCACAACACATCCCAATCAATACATTTTATCCAATTCTAGTGAATATATTGTGGTATTTTATTGTAATTTAATTTTCATTGTCCTGAAGGCTAATGATGTTGAGCACTTTTCCATGTGTTTATTTGTATATCTTTTGTGAAGTTCATTTTTATATTGTTTTTTTTTAGTGAGTTGTAAGAATTCTTTACATATCCTAGATATAAGTGCTTCCTCAGACATAAGTGCTGTATATATTTTCTACCAGTCAGTGCCATGCCTTTTCATTTTCGTAATGGTACGTTTTATTTTTCTGTTGCATTTAGCCCTTGAAAATACTTTTGGTCATGTTGTAATGTTTTGTATTAACATCCTATGTAGTTTTAACATGTTAATATTTATCATGGATATCTTTTTGAAACATGAAATAAATCAAGTGTCAAGAAACATTAAGCCATTTACACATTCCTTCATTCTTAAGATACCATTGTGGCTCATCCTGAAGTAAAAAATGTCATAACATTTTGTCAGTGAAGTGGAAGAGTAAAGTATCAAATTATTGAACATTTCTCTAACCTATACAGAACCTATTATTTAAAACAAGAGAGTATATCTCACTGGAGAATATTTGCCTGAAAATACAGTCATAGTAGTACATTTCAAATTTATCTGAATTATATGTACTATCTTGCATGTTTGCAAGCTGCATTTTTTCTTTTTAATTTTTAAAAATCAAATATGTAAAATTTACATGCTTCAAAAGTAAACTTTGTGTTAAAATATCTCAAAGTCTTGCTCTCATGCTTATTATCATATATAGTTGCTTGTTTTCACATTCTTTCATAAGCATTCTACATATGCTTGTACGTGTATCTGTGTGTATGCACACATCTGCATAAAATAAACAAATACATCTATGCATGATCTTATTTTCCCTTTTTATTACAGAAAGGTAGCATTTCACACTTTTCTGTTCTTGTGCACCTTACTTTTTTTTCAAAGAAATGCCCTCCCAATGTACAAATATTAGACAAACTACTATAGAAAAAATAAGACAGCATTTGGGCAGGTTCTGTAAATCAATAGTCTTATAAATCTTACTTGATAACAGTTTTGATAAGAATGATCTATACCTGCTTTATCCTAAAAATAACTTACTCAAAAGAGACAAAATATTTCATGAAAGTACACAATGCAAGTGTAAAGGTACAATAACAATATCTAACATTTTTGAGTGTTTAAATGCCATCTACCATTCTGAATGGTATATGTATTTTATCCTTTTTAAAGATTTTATTTATTTATTTTTAAAAAGAAGAGGAAGGAGAAAGGGAGGGAGATATATCAATGTGTGGTTGCCTTTTGAGTGCCCTCTACTGGAGGCCTGGCCTGCAAACCCAGGCATGTGCCCTGATTGGGATTTGAACCTGCAACCCTTTGATTCTCAGGCCAGCACTCAATCCATGGAGCCACACCAGCCAGAGCAAATGTGTACATATTTTAAATATATAAATGGTAGTAGATTAAATATATATGGTGGTAGATTAGTATCAACAATCAAAGTAATATTTGGAATTAAAGTAACATCTCTTAAGTTTAACTAGTTTACTTTTAACCATTTTAAAGTCATACTGGTAGATGTTTATTAAGACAATAGAAATAGCAATTAAATTGTACATAATTATACATGTATAGCTTATAGATGGTTGGTCTACTCTTTTTTCAGTTGCAGGAAATCTTTTTTTTAAGATTGTATTTATTTTATTCTTAGATAGAGGTGAAGAGAGGGAGAAAGAGAGGGAGAGAAACATCAATGTGTGATTGCCTCTCACATGTCCCCTACTGGGGACCTGGCCCACAACACAGGCATGTTCCCTGAATGGGAATCAGACCAGTGACCCTTTGATTTGCAAGCTGGTGCTTAATTCACTGAGCCACACCAGCCAGGCCCGCACTCTTTTTATTATAGATGGATGTACACACCCACCTGACCCTCTATATACTATCTGTATCAAGTGTGAAGTAGAACCAGATGTAAGTAAATTACTTGATCAAAGCTTAAAGATATAGAATTCTTAAATAATATATACAATAAAAGATAGAATCCAGCTGTATGCTGTTGCAAAAGAAGTTAGCACACAAGAATAGTTTGTTTCACTCTACTTCATTATTATTATTCACCCTGTAAAATGAGATTAAGCATTCCACTTTAGCATTTATTTTCTTGCTAGAATTGTACCAGATGGAAGAGTTTTATGTAATTAAAAACACTGATTGATATGTCATTCTGTTAAGATGTGTTATCACCAATATAATTCTAATTTCTTTTGTATCTCAACAAATATTATTTCTTTTTATGTCATGCCCTGTAACCATTTTTGTACTGTTGTGTCATATTATGTAACCCTTTCAAAATAGCCCTTTCATATATTCTGCACATCTTTTCAAAGCCAAGCCACCTATGAGTAATATATCAACATTGGATATTAAAAAGGATAACCCAGAATGTAGTCACATAAGCTAACCAATCTGCTAAGGAAGAAGTCAAGAAGATGCCAAAATCAAAAGGCCTGCTAGTAGAGTCTCAAGTAAATATTTATGGAAAATGGTTTGGGGCAAGAAGTTTCCTGAGGTTCAGAAGGAATGCTATAAGGAGATACTAAACTTTATTTAAAGCAGTCCAAAGGAATATGGGGGATTTAGCAGTCAATACATCAACTGAGAGGTACAGGAAATAGAAGCGAGGTTGCAAATGGGAGTATTCCACGAATCAAAAAATACAAAATCAGAAATTACAGCCTTTCCATACCTCAGATGCAAAGAAAAATCAACCTTTGCAAGTTTAAATGTGTCATCACATATATCATCACGTGTACAAGGATAGCATCAGGCAAAGGATTCATATGTTTGATTACAGACAGATTTATTAAACATTTTAATCCAAAAATGTGTCATTAGCCTTGGCCAGTTCACTCAATTGGAGTCCTATCTTGTAAACCAAAAGGCTGTGGATTTGATCCCTGATTGGGGTGCATACAAGAGGCAACCAATTGATGTTCCTCTCTCATATCTCTCTCTGTCTGTCTGTCTCTCTCTCCCTCACTCTCCCTTCTTCTCTCTCTAAAATCAATAAATATATCCTCAGGTGAGTATTAAAAATTAAATATTAAAAACATCTCAACAGTATATACCAACAGACAGGAATATATCACTACTGCATTTAACATTAGCAGACATAAATGAAGAATCCATACACTGCCAATGATATTCCAGTGCTCAGGTATTCCAACTTCACGTTATAAATTAACTGACTACATTTTTGTTTTATTTATGTCTTGTTTTCATTTCCTCACCTACTCCTTAACTTAACATAATTTATTAATGTTATACCTTATTTTCTTAATAAAAGCTATAGAGGCTCACATAAGAAAAAAACATGCAATAAATAAACAGACTCATAGAAACAGAGACCCAAAGGATAGTTTCCAGAGCAAGGCAATAGGGGGATGGCTGAGAAGTGGAAGGAGAATATAGTCAGTCTTATTGTGATAAGTTCTTAGGGTGATAGATGATGACTAGAATTATTGTGGTGATCCCACTGGAAGGTATAAAAATGTTGAATCACCCTGTAGCACACCTGAAACTAGTATAACCAATATAAGATTGTATACCAATTATACCTAAATAAAAATAAATTAAAAATATGTTTATCAATAAAAAAATAAAACATTAAAACTGTCCATTACCATGCAAAGATAATTGTTAACAACCTGTTGTAGGGGCACACAGATTCATATGAGTTGTTACTGTATGTATGTATGTATGTATCCATGTGTGATTGATTATACAGTCTTATTTCTTACAAGGAGCTCGTTCTATGTCCATTTGTGGTCATTTAAAAATCAACAGCATAATATGCATGTATTTCCATGATAACAAATGTAATTCAAGCTTATTCTTTATTGGTTATCAGAAGCAACTGTGCACAAATGATTTAGTTATTGGTAAACAATGAATAAGCATATTTGCATAGAATTAGAACTGTTAGATCAAGAGACTTTTTCATAGCTTTTATCACTTTTTGATTTTTTGCCCTTGAAAGACTTGTCCTTCTTGTTATCCTCTCCCTGGAAGTGTGGTAAAATAATCTTTCCTCTGCATTCCTGATACCTCTTAACAACTTTGCCAATATAATACAAAAAATATTTCACTTTAAATTGTATTTTGTTAAACTTATCGAGTACTTATTGAGTTTTATTGTTCTCTTTTTGAAATGTTTACTAGTGTCTTTCACTCATTTTTAACTTGAAATATCTGTCACTTTTTGTTTTCTTTTGTGGGCATGTTCACAGAGGCAGGAATTTGTTGTCTGGAATAAATTAAACAAATTATTTTTCTGGTTAATTTCTTTAATTTTATACTGCTTGTGATTTTTTTTAGTCATAAACCACCAATATTATTTTTTATATAGTTAATATCTTCATTAACTTTTGTACTTGTGCAGTAATTTTTAGAAAGGTATTGAAAGATATATATGTATCACTTATCTATTTATATTATAAAATAATAACAAAAATGTATGCTTACTTATCATTTTACTAAATTTCCTTAATCATAACATAGTCTCCTCAATCATTTGGCTTCTTCAAGTGCAACTACATTTTTATATACACAATGTTGCAATATTTTCAATTCTTTTCTTGTTTCTAATATGTGCAATGTTGCTAAATATTGAACATCACATTATTATAGCCCTTATTTATTGAAAACTTACATTGAATCAAGCTCAAAATTGATTCAAATTCAGTGGAAATTCACCATAAACTATAAAGATATAGTAAAATCTCATTTCACAGTTAAGAAATCACAGCAGATTAAATATTTTGAATAGCTGAATGAGGTTTTGATACCACAATTTGTTTAATTTTCTTTCTAACCACTATGAAACATTGCCTTATAAGCTATTTTAGACATTTTTAAACAAAGATCCATAAATGCAGAAATGCTTTTGACATTTAAAAAAAATCTGAAAGTACATTAATCAATGAGTAAAAAAAATTCTACTGATGTGTGCTATAATTTATTAGGTAGAGTCACTACAATTTTCTAGTCTAACACTAATTCTTCCCACAAAACTAAGGAATTGCCTTGAATACTTTTAAAGTTCCAGGCTACTTTTTAAACACTAATCAAATAAATATGCTACTAAGATATTTCATTAGTTCCTTATAGTTGAAACACCATTCAAAAGAACCTATGCACCCCAATGTTCACAGCAGCACAATTTACAATAGCCAAATACTAGAAGAAACTTAAGTGCCCATCATCAGTAAATGAATGGATCAAAAAACTATGGTACATGCACACAATGGAATACTATGCAGCAGAAAGAAAGAAGGAGCTCCTACCCTTCACGACAGCATGAATGAAACTGGAAAACTTATGCTAAGTGAAATAAGCCAGGTGGTGAAAGACAAATACCATATGATCTCACCTATAAGTGGAACCTAATCAACAAAACAAACAAGCAAGCAAAATATAACCAGAGACATTGAAATAAATAACAGACTAACAGTAACCAGAGAGGAGGGGGTAAAGGGATAATAGGTGAATAGGTGAATAGGTGAATAGATGAAGAGTCATCAAAGAATTTGAATAAAAGGACACATGTTCAAAGCCAAAAGGGGATAGGTTCAAGGGTGGGAGGTGAGGATGGGTGGGATGGGGGTGTGGTGGGGTGAAAATGGAGACAAGTGTACCTGAAAAACAATTTAAAAAGATATTGCATTAGAAAAATTTTCCCTCATTGTATGATAATTTATCACATACACATTATTAACAAAAATGTTATAAAATTTGGAGGGAAGATTTTGCATAGAGATTATAATTCTATAGTGCATAGAGTTAGTGAGCAAATAAGATTTGCTAAATTAATGAATATGGCTCCACTAATGGCTTTATTAATTTTTCTATAGTACACCATTCTTGCAAAACTAAAATCAGTGTTGACTTTCTACTTTCAATGCACATAGGCAATTTTAAATGAGTGAATTAAATTAGCTCGATGTTAAATATTAGAAGATCATTGAGTGGAGACAGTTAATCCAATGTTTGTCCCCTTTCCCTCTGCAAAGCACAAATTCAGTCCTTTTTAAAGTTGACATGATATAAACGATCCACCTGGCAGGTATGCATAGTAACGTGGAACAGATGAATTTCCACACCATGAGAATTTGCAGTGAGTGAAAAAGGGTTTCATTATCCATCTAGGCAATCATTCACATAAAGGCCAGAAAACCTGATTTTAAGGTTATAAATGAGAAAAACTAAACAACTTTATCCCCAACATCCTTCTAGTGATGGAGTAAACTTAAAATGGCTTAATAGATTTGATGTTTCCTATAATTTACCTACAATTGAAAAAAGCAAAGACAAAGTATTTTAAAAATAATGCTATAGTACAGGAAGAACAAAGAGGATGAAATACTTGATTATGACTGTGTGAAGTTTTTAAAAAGAAATCTGAGAAGAGTAATTCAAGAAAAATCTATAAAATAGTATGTATAACACAGGGAGGAATGGCAGTTTATAATCTACTTTTCTTAGTATAGTCATTTCTGTTACTTTAACTTTTAGGTAATATAGAAATATTAGAAATAAATTTTTAAATTTTTGTTTTATTTTTTATTTTTGCTGTGAGCAACTCTATTGGTCAGGACCCAAGAAGATCTCACACTGGCACTGACCTCAGTGCACATCTCACTTCTGGTTTATGGGAAACATATGTCCTTCGGTCCAAAACACTCAGAGTTACATCTGATTCCAACCCTGCAGCAACTATCCTGGCCAAAAGCAATAGAAGTGGTTTACTCTCTTTATCCTCAAGATTTCTTGGGTCAGATAGTCACCAAATTATAGTGGTCACACACCAGGTTTTTAAGAGATCTAATTAAAGCACCACCACCTCCCACTACGCTTCATGTGACAAAGCTGGCAACTACTCCTTTGGGTGGAGGAGGAAAGTAGCACATAGAAAAACTTTTTCAGGAAATTCACTGTCTTCTATATGTTCTAACTCAGCTTTCACATACTTGATTTCACTAAGTTGTCTATGATTGACAACTAAGTTTATTTAAGTTCATCCATTGTTCGTCTAAGTTGTCAGAGACCCAGATCTAGAACATGCACTTCTGAGTCCTGCATTTTAACCCAGCACATTACCCTGTGATGCAGCCCCTATTAATCCTGGCACCAGGTGGAAACTTCATTTATAACAGTTGGTTGCCCAAAAGGCTCACAACTTACAAAAGACAGGTTGTCTTGATGAGTGAGGAATATGCAAACAAAACACTTTAAAAAAATGAGCTTAAGGCAAATCACGTAGAACTTCATGATGATTTGGCTATGGATATTCATAGAAACAGTACATTCATAAAATTCACATATAATTTGTGTATAAGATATATGCAGTGAAAATTACGATGTTAGGAATAAGATTGTGTAAAATGGTGTTAGTTTATTCTAATAAACTTCAGCAGAAAACAGATTAAAATGCAAATGGACAAAATATTAACTCAAGTTCTAAGCTACATGGGAATAACGCAAAGATCAAAAACACATATGCACATTTTCTTTTTTTAAATTTTATTTTATTTTAGTTTATTCTATTACAGTTTTCCCAATTTTTCCCCCTTTGCCCTCCTCTGTTGCATCCTACCTGCCATCCCCACAGTCAATCCCCACACTGTTGTCCATGTCCATGGTCATTCATACATGTCCTTTGACTAACCCCTTCCCCTTCATTCCACCATTCCCCCCATCCCCTTTTCTCTGGCAGCTGTCAGTCTGTTCCCTGTGTCCATGTTTTGTTCATTAGATTCCTCTAATAAGTGAGATCATATGGTATTTGTCTTTCCCTGACTGGCTTATTTCATTTAGCATAATTGTCTCCAGTTCCATCTGTGCTGTCACAAAGGGTAGGAATTCCTACTTCTTTCTTTCTGCTGTGTAGTATTCCTCTGTGTAGATTAACCCCAGTTTTTTAATCAGTTCATCTATTGATGGGCACTTAGGCTGTTTACAACACTTGGCTATTATAAATAGAGCCGCTATAAACATCCGGGTGCATAAGTTAGTGCTATTTTCGGTTATGGATGGCAGTTGGTCTAGGTGGACATTTAGAAACTGGGTCTGTTGGATGTAATTTTATGATAATGAGGAAATGACTGGCTAAGGATAGTTGAAATAGGAACCAACACCACACCATTTCCTACTTTCTCATTCTCTTTGTCTCTCTTTTTCCTGTTAGGAGGACAAAATAATTGTCATATAGAACTACAAGGTTTTCATTATAGCAGATATTTTTATTCTTTCATTCTCCATGACAGTCTCAGAAACACTGTAAATATTGCCAATTCATAGTCTCTCTCTCTTTCAATTACTCTCTTTTTCCCACAGGTAAACACAGACAAACATCTCTTTGTGCTAACACTGCTTTGTTTATGTCTTTAATAAAGTCTACAACTTACAATTCCTGGATAAATTTGTGTCTAATATGGTCTATCAGTAGGCTGACCTTGAAACTAAAGGGAGTCAAGACACATGCCCAGGATGGTGTCCAGTGATTGACATGATAGAGAGCAAGTGGTTACAAAGTGAGACGTGATCAGTGTTACCCAGGCTGAGGAAAACGGTCCCAGAAGGGAGTGTAATAGTAGTTTTTCTGGTCATGAGTTTAGAGAATGTTTTAATGTGTGTCATACCTATATTGGTCAATTGTATAATCTAACAAAGTTTACAGCTCTGAGCTGAAAGTATAGGTTGTTTTATCTTTATAGGTCCAGCACAGTGTTTTTATTTATTAAAATGGAAGCACCAATTTTTCCCAGGACTTTTTCTAAGTCCTAGTAATAGAGCACTGAGCTGAGTTAGTGCCTATTATCATAAAACTTTTATTTATTGAAGAAAACAAAGGTGGACATAAAATTAATATTTATTTAAAATTTTATAAATTTATTGTGCATTTAACAGGCACATTTTAGCAGATTTTTGTAATATCTGCTAAGTATTAGGTACCTGTTTAGAAAGCATGGCTTATAAGAAGTTAAAGTTCTGTGCTAGATTGTGTCTGCTGAAAACCTAGTGCCTTTGCTTACTCTGTGACTTAAGCAGGTCACACTCTCTATGCCTTAGTTTTTCATTTGTAAATTGAAATAACCATATTTTACCAGCACCATGGGTTTATTTTCAGGACTAAATGATATAATACCTGTAAAGAGCTTAGATCATGCCAAATATTATTAAATTCTAGCCATGATTAACCTATGGAAGTTAATAAAAAGTGCATGCTTATATATATCTTAAAAGAAATGTCTGTAAAATGTGAATTAGGAGGTTAAAAAAGTTGTAGAATGGGCAGCAAAAGCCCTTTTGTGTGTGTGTTAGTTAAAATTGTCTCTAAGGCAATTTCTGCTATTTTCTGATTAATGGGAACTTCTTAAGGATATATATGCACATACATAGAGATATATATGTATAGAGACATGTATGTGTCATGTACATGTACAGATATATATGTGTGTATATACACATATATATATATATAGAGAGAGAGAGAAAGAATTTGTATGTGCAGATGGATATATAGAGCTTCAAAGTGGAGATTTTGTCTCTTAATCCTTTTCCCATCTAGAGACCTCTAGTTCTTGAAAGTAATTTTAAAAATGACTTTAAAATGTAGTATTTTTGAGATATATATATAAACTATTTTTTCATTTCCTTAAATATGTTCACATTTATAGGAAGAATATAACTTGACTGATATAAGGTTCTTGATTTGCAAGAGTGTAAAGATGCTATTTATTGCCTTCAAACTTTTATGGTTTCAAATGCAAAATCTGATGCCAGAAAGAAAAAGTAAAGAATAATATCAATGTTTTTGGTTTAATAAATCAAGAAAAGAATCGAGTTCCCATTTTCTGAGATGAAGAAATTCAGAAGAAGCAGTTTAGTAGGAATGACTAGAGATTTGTCTTTTTTATGAAATGTAGTAAGTTTGAGATTTTGACCAGACATTTACAAGTGTAACGTCAGCAGTCAGGACATCTGAAGCCAGAATGCTTAAGGGAGATCAAGCAGGAAATATTTGAGATTCATAAGCATATAGATAACATTTAAAACTGTGAGACTAGGTAAGATGAGTTAAGTGTTTGGTGATAGGAAAGAATTGTTTCAAGGACTGAATCCTGTGACATATCAATTATTGGTGACTGGAAAGAAGAGGTGAAAAGTCTGAGGAGAGGGAAGTGGAGAAAAACCATGTTAGTGCTGTGTACCGAAGCCAAGTAAATAAAGATTTCCAAGCACTTTATCATATTTTGTTTATAGATCAAATATGATGAGAACAAAGAATTGACCACTGGATACATCAACATAGATATTGTTAGTCTCTTCATCAAAATCACTTTGGGTAAAGTATTGGAGGAAGGTGAGAGTCTAACTAGGAGATAAGGCAGGAGGGAAACTAAAGACAAGCTGTATAGATAGTATTTTCAAGGGGTGCTGATATCATTTCGACAACAGAGAAAATATGTCCTGTAGATTCCTATTTGCCAAGCTGTTCCATTCTCTGCTCTCCTGTCTGATCATACCTGGAATTTGCCCAGTCTTCATGAAAGTAAGCTGGTACTATTTATTTCTCTCTTCTCCTAATCCTCATTTCATTGCAATACATATTCAGACCTCACTTATAAATTACTGTCCTGAGGTGCATCAGTAATAAGCATTTCAGGAAAAAAATTAATTGAAAATTTGAATTATGAATCACAAAGATTTTAGAAGTTGAATTTTGAAAGTATCTGTTTTAAACCAGTGATTCTCAATATTTTCCATCACAATTATAAAATAATCTGTACATCACATTTGTGAACCACATTTTCTCCCACCCAGGAGAACAAAAAGGAAATTTGCTAATTTATTTAAAAAATAGAAGTAAATGATTTCCAAAAGTTGGTAGATTCTGATTAGTAATAAATTATTTCTTCCCTACTTCACAGCTGGTCATGATACTATAAATGTGCATTGACACAATGTGAGAATTGCTTTTATCAGTGATTACATTTAGAAGTTAGGAATATGCAGTCTGAAGGGCTAAAGCAGCGCACTCAAACTGCCTACCTCTGAAGCAAATAGCTCAGACCAGGACTCTGCTCTCCTAGAGGACAGAGATAGCAGAAGCAGAAGTAAGTGAATCCCAGAGGAAATAAAATGAGCTTTGGAGTCATTTCCTGACAGGAAATTCTTTTTCTGAGAGAGAATTGGGAGCCAAATCTCATTAAGGCAAAAAGGTTTTTCTGAGATCTTTCACCTTTATAAAGTAACAAAGAACTACTACACATGGAGAAGGAAATCAGACCAAAACTGCATGCTGCATTTGTGCTTGAAGGTCTGCAGAAGCAAAAATAGATCTGCAGATTTCTTTTTTCAAATCTCAACAAAGGATTCAATGCAACTTAATAATATAGCTTTCTCACTTTCTAAGGACTTTCACATAATTGTATTTGATCTTCAGAACAAATTTTTCACAGGTAAATTATAATTTTTCCATTTTATTAATGATCAAATAGGAAACAGAGAATATAAAACATTTGCCCCAGATTACAAAAAACAGCAAATTGTAGAATTGGGACTGAGCCCAGGTCCCCTGATTATAAAAGTCTAGCACTGTTTTCAGTAAATAAAGTTGTGGGCCATAACTGAGAAATGAAAGACTGCCAAGAGATTACTTGATTTATATAGCAATTGGTAAAAGTAATCTGGGAACAACGTCTAAAATTTAATTATGTTAAACCTGCAGCTATTAGTCTTCCCACAAACTAAAATCACATATCAGTTGAAGTTAGTGTGCTCTTTTGTTTCCCACCCTGGAGGACAGGCTATGCTGCCTAAGTGAGCAATTTGCAACCCGTGGGCAGCAAGAAACACACTGGTGCGTTGCAAGAACTTTTAAAACATGCAATGGCCGATTGTTTAGTGAGGGGCACTGGCCTCTTTTCCCTTAGATTATCAAATTTAAAAAATGACAACAGCTGACACAATAGCCACCTGGTGTGAATGTATCAATATTATACCTTCTTTTTTGTCAGATCAGCAAAATATGTCTTTTTTGGTGTGCTGTAGAATTTTAGTGATTTGTTTATGTGTGCAATGATGCAAAGAAGGTTGAAAATCACTAGCCTAAGTAGTTAACAGGGTATTTTTGGTTTTGTGTATTAACATACACTTGAGAGATTTCTCTGCCCCCATTTCCACACTATTTCACAATTTAATATATCTTATAGCCTTGCGTGCATTAACAAAGCTTAACTAAGTTTTTTAAATCTTTAAATTAGAGAAAGTTTTATCTACCACAAACCATGGATATGAATAATAACTATTAAATATTATAAAGTGAGTACAATATAGGGGATCAGTTGTTACTGATCAGCTGTAGTGGATGGTAACTACTTACAGTGGTGATTGCTATGTAATGTATACACAGGTCAAATTATAATCTTATATACCATATGTATAAAATCTTATGTGTATATGATAGATAACACATATACATATAAAATCCTGTATACTAATTATACCACAATAAAAAATAAAGGAAGAACATAGAGGAAACAAAATTTCATATCAGGAAAGAAAAGACAAATCAAACAACTTTAATATTGAAATACCCTGAGTAATAAAGGAAAATTATATAATGCCAAATAAGTTATTTCACGTTATTAAATTTTTTTCTGACATCTTCAGTAATAATTTCTAAAACTTCAATGAGACATAAAAATATGTAGAGCCAACCTCAATTTTATTTCCCTCATCATTTGCATAGATAAGTAATCCAGGCTCTCTACCAAATTTCTGGTCATCCTGAATTTCTCTTTTCCTCACAATTACCATCTAATTCCCAATAAATCCTGTAATAATAATCCTATAACTTGAATGTACATCCATAATAGCGTCATACCCATCTCAAAAACCTCCACTGCTAACAACCTCTACCAAGCCACAATTATTGCTCAGCCTCCTGTATAGTTTTCCAGTTACCTACTCAACTCCACCTGCCTGGCCCTTCTTACCCCACCTCAAGCCCTCAGGACTTCCAGGCTTTTGACTTGCCTTTGCTGCACAACCTTAGCTTGCTCTTCTGCAGATGGTTACACAGTACATCTCTTCTTTTCCATAATTTTACATCACTGTTAGGGCACCTGAGTTTCCTATTTAAAATTATGGCACTGCATTATCCTAATTTTTGCTTTAACTTTGCTCCAGAGCCAGTACCATAGTAGCATATTTATATATTTATCCCGTTCTTTCTCTTGCTAAGATGTAAAGTTCTATAAAAGTAGGAAGATTTGTCTTTGTTTGAACTGCTGTATGACCAGGGCATGTAATAGAACTTCCCCAGTAGTAGACAATTAATATTTTTTGGAACACATTACCCTTTTAAAGTAATTTGAAAAATAAATGTATAGAATAACACAAATCTTTACTTATTTAATAGTTTATTTACATTTTGTATTATCACATAAAACTTGCTACCAATAAGTATTTGTAGAAATAATCTTAAAGAATACCTCTATATAAAAAGCATCTTAGCAAAATTAGTTTTCTTAATGTGTATAGTTTGCTTATACTTTGTCTTCTCTGAAACAGTATTAACCTGAGATGCAAGATGAGAACTTTAGAGGCACCTAATATATAATACTATTAGGTTGGTATACAATTAGCTGTGGGAACATAACCAAAAAGTAAATACCACTGAATTGATGCCCCTAACTAAGGCCATAAATAATATTTCGCAGATGCCATTTTATGTTTAATCAGAGATAGATTAGACATCACCTACATTTGGATTTCTGAGCTGGGAGCAATGGCAGTAACCATGCTCAAAATCCAAAATAATTTTCATTATCTGGAAAAGGATCATAAATAAATGTAATGGAATTAAGTTACAAGCCATTATAATACATCTAAGAGCAGGGGGAGCGGACTGAACAAAATAGGACATAAATACAATTAAAAAAACTCCAGCAAAATAACTTAATCTACACTATACTATTTATTAGCCAATGGTCTTGACAGATCATAGGGATACAAAATGAGTTAAGCCATAGCACCTACCCTTAAGAGCTTTCTTTTTTCCTGCAAGGAGGCAGGAATAAACAATAAAGTAAAAAGTAAACTGCAAGCTCAAAAATGTCTTGGGTACTGAAATAGAAGCATACAAACAATAGAAACACAATGGGAAAAATAATTATCAGTGAGACCATTATTGTGTGACCTTCCTCTTAGCTCCAGCACAAGCAGTCACACCACTTTTATCCCTCTGCTCTTTTTCCAAGTTATCAGGAAAAGCAAATGTATCATCTCCATTAAGCCAAAAGATTGGATACCTATTGTCTAACTCTGCTCCAATTAGCAACGAGTCAGGAAAGGGGGACTGATGGGGGATGGTGTGCATTTCTCCCAGACAGGGGTTTGAGCAAAACAGATCCCAAGAATACTGAAGTATAAAAAAGTGCTTCTATATATTATCTATAAATGTTGAAGAGAATGAATGAGAAAGTACAAAAATTCAAGCCACCTGCTTGCTTTTTCTTCCTCAAAGGGCACAAAAAAACTTGTATTCATTACTTATTCAATCAGTACCCTAGTTCAGTTCTGCTGCTCATTTGCACAATCAGCAGACGCCTGAAAAGACTTCCAGCCCTAGAGAATGGAAAGATGATACTGTGTTTGAGTCTTGGAGAATGTTAAGCATAAACGCAAATTATAAATTTCAAGAAATTTATTTGAAACTTGAGAACAACCTCCTTTCTGATTTTGGGCTAATTAATTATTCAATAAGAGAAGATAGGTGGGGAAGATTTCTGATTTTAAAGGGAGGCTCATTATTTACTTATATTTGTATAAGTAAATTTCACCTGAAACAAAGAGATTTTTTCCCTTATAAGATCAAAGTCAAGAGACTAACAATACCTAGTCGAACTAGCAGAAAATGCAGTAAGTAGAAAATGTTAGACAAGTGTTTTTGACATAAAGACCAAAAGTACATGATTTTTAAGTATAGTAGCCATAAAACAGATAAATGAGGTAAAGCAAATACCAGGTTCAAGTATCTATTTCAAAATCTCCTTTTAGCTTCAGGTAAGTCACTTAGAAATCTCAGCTGAGGGAGTTTGCCATTCTGTTTAATCGTGAGGAAACGACTAAATAATACCTCAATGACCCTACCAGAAGTGTTATTTCTCTGAAGACAAACTAAACGTATCAAATCGATTTTTAAGATACCAGCTTACTCTTTACTATCATTTTAGTTTTGACTTTATGGTAGAAAGATTCCTTTTGTGGTCCCCCCAAAATCTTACAACTGCGTTTTCCATAAGTTGTTTGAAAACGTTTATGTTTAGAGAGTTAACAAGTCAGCAGGGAGTTTGCGGACGAGAAAAAGCACAACCCTAACAGTAAGCCCATGTTTTTATAAAGAACGCCTGCTGGTTTAAGGTCATGCGCCTCGAAGCTGTGGTTAGTGAAGAAATTAGTCATGAAAACACAGGCGAGCACAGCAGGGATCTATTATGCACGAACCACTTTCATGTTTTTGTTTATTTGAAGTAAGACAGATTGTGAAAGTGTTGAAATTTCCTCATGGTACATAACTTCAGGGGAGTGCCTCTCTTTATTCCCCAACAGATCATGCTAATGAGATTACTCGGAAGATAAGATCTTTGTCCAAAACCAAAAGTACCCAAGGGTTTCAACACATGGGGAATTCCAAATGTGCAAACACGAGAGGTACCACACCCATCACTGAATATTCAGTTTGTTTTTCTGAAAATAAGTGCACATGTGCATCTGAATTTTAAGACAAAAGTGGATATGACTCCCCAAACATGAATAACAAATGCTGAATTTGGTGCAGATAGGCCTACTCAGAATAACAAATCCTAAATGGGAGAACTTAGCAAACACGTTTAGTATTCCTCAGAGGAATAATTTTGAAGTCCCTGTAGCACATTTAACATACTAGTAGGCTTTGGAGGAATTTGGTAAAGGGCTTAAAATTTTTGGAACAAGTTCCAATAACTCTCTTGAATTTGTAGTAAATTTATTATTTTCGTACACCACCCACGATTCACGTACAACTTCTCCTTTCCAAAGGCGCACATGCGTATCTCTGCTTTATTATCTTTATACCATCTCAGTACACTCAGAGAATGGACGCCTTGCTTTACAGTATATGCTAAAGGTTTGATAACCCATTATCACTTCAAATTCTAGTTCTATTTGATATTCTGTGAAATCAATTATTTTTCAGTTGTAGCTAATGTATGAAAAGAGCCACAAACGTCTAACCTCTATTTCTGTTAGATGAAGTGCATGTGTTCTGTCAGGTGTGTTTAATAAATAACCCCCTCCAACCAAATTACACTTCCACCTCATTCGTGTCTTCTTTAAAAATGCAGAGATTATTTTAGAGGTTCCTTTTTATGTTAGAGTCCACACATCCTACATATATAATAATATTAAATCAGGAACACCTTGTAAGGATAAGTTTATATGAATCCCTCCTTGAGTCAAGGCTAGAATACCATGAGGAGATAGAAGACTGGAAGAATAGAAAGATTGAAGTGGGCAAATTGTTTAGAAAGGAAATGGAGCTATAAAAGGTTATACAATGCACAATGATTCATTATACTATTTGTTCTTTAATTAAGACAAAGTGAAATACATCAATAAATTATGATACATTCATATGGTAAGTAATCTATAATAATGGGGAAAATAAGCTGATGATATATATATATGCAATATAAATGAATTTCAAAATTAAAGTGTTACATAAAAGAAGTGAGAAACAAAAGAGTACTTATTGTGTGGTTTCACTCATATGAAGACCAAAAAGACATGAAAGTGGTCTATAATGGTAGAATTCAGAAAAATTATTAACTTCAGGAGGGAGGATGATGACAGGAATGGGGTGATACTAGCATTCTATATTCATGTAGAATATTATCACATATAATGTTATACAAGTATAGTTATACATCACTAATTTATCATAAATACTCTGAGAGCCAAGTATGCAAACACACTTTAAGACTGCCTTCTTTGGTCCCTACCTCCTGCTATTTTTGTCTTGTATAATTCCTTCCCATTGAGTGTGGATTGAAACTAGTGACTTGCTTTTAATAAATATAATGTAGCAAATTATTTCTGTGTTTAGGTTACACACAATATTGACTTTGATCTTGCTAGCAGGCTTACTCTTTTGCTGACTGTTGTAAAGCAAATTGCCATCTTGGAGAGGCACACTGGCAAGGAACTGAGGGCAGCCTCTGACCAACTGCAGGAAAGGAACAGAGGCCTTCAGTCCAAAAGCACTAAGTGGTGCCCAGATTCCTGATCCACAGAATAATAAATAATAAATGTATGTTGTTTTAAAATGATAAGTATTGGGCAATTTGTTACATAGCAGTAAATAATACACCGAGCAAAACATGTCTGTAACCTAAGTTAACCAATGAGCTGCTAGTTCTGGACAAATGAAAAGTATATAATAATATAAAACAGGTTATTCACGGTTAATTTTTTCCTACAACTTATATTCTATTAGAGTTAGATGTACAAATAGTCATACTTTATATTTGTCTTGGACTATGGAGCTTCCCAGGATGCGAGACTCTCAGTTTTAAAAGCAGAACAGACTTGGGCACACCAAAACAGTTGGTCACCCTTTATATTGACCATAGAATCCCTTTCCCTGTGTATTTTGTTCTTAAAAAATAGCAGAGGCTTAATATTTTATATGATTTAATTTTCCATATAAATACTTCAAAAACATTTATTTCTCATCTAAATTAAGAGATGCAAAAATAGAAAGTCACAAAGATTTTTTTCTCTTTTCATTTTTTTTTTTTGTTTCACTCTCATTCTCTTTATCTCTATCTCTTTTTCCCTCTCTCTCCCTCTTGGCAAGAAACCAAGGTATGAGAAATCAGAGTTATTATAATATTTCAATAAAATAAAACTTTGGGGCTCCATTTTTAGAGAATATGTCTGAATACATTGTTGTTAATGATGACAAAGCCTTGCTGAGATGTCATGAATCAAATAAGTAAAGGTCACTTTTGACCAGAGTTGTCATCACCAGTCAGTCTCACTGCAACAATTTTCATTTCAGTGACATTTACGGCAGGAAGAAAGAAAATAATGAGCTCTCCAAACACAGTTGCTCTTATAAAGGAAATGGCATCTTCTACTATAAAACTTATAGAAAAGACTGTAATTTCTTCATGACCATCCTCTTAAACACACAGTCCATCCCTCCATCTTCGTCTCTCTGTTGCGCTGTCTCTCCCTCTCCCTCATACACATACCCATACATATACATATGCCCCCAAAACTTTTTTCATTCCACATACCTCTTTAAATATTATACTCTTAAGAAGGGTAGAAAGCAAACATTAATTGTTCAATGGTTGTTATATATCCTCAATAATAGTTAAAGAAAATACAAAGTAAATCACAAATTAATGACTTTAAATTTTATTTCAACCTTTTATACATGTATGATTTCATTTGTTTGTTTAAAAATAATGTATATTATTAAATGTATTGAAGCTGATAATTTCCTAGGAGAGCTAATAATGACCATAAATGTAGAGTTGCAGTCTCCCTTCATCAGATGATTTGAATAACAGTCATGTTTTCTGAAGTTATTCATTCCATTAACCTGAAGATTGTCTGAAACTACTACTACTATTATTACTTTGAGTTATGTCATTAGAAACCATAGAAAACTAAGAAACCCTATTTAAATGCAGTTAGATCATTTGGAAAAGAGCATATATTTATCCATTATTATCCATTAACCCCTTAATATAGACAAATTAATCATAAATGTCCCATTTATACCCTAGAAGAGAACAAAGCTGGAAAATGATAAACTAAGATCAGCACATTTTTCTGAGAAGAAGAATATGTGATACATGTGGTTTCTTTGCTGCAGGATTACATAAGAAGAAGAAGGAATAACTGGTATGGATGATTGATCCCAAGGGTAGGCAGTATTTAATATTAAAAATAAGACACTTGGTTTATATCATACCTGGATTTTAAGTTTTGTCAATATACTCTTCAAATTAATTCTCCCATGATATTGGATTAAGTTATGCACAGTTGGGATAACAAAAACATAGTCTTGTGTCCTAACATGGAAAACTTCACTTGTATGGGCACTGGAATCTCCTTAAGAATACTTAATGTTTCAACACATCTGCACAACACCTTGTAAATACACACACAATCTCTGCTTTTTCTTAACCAAGCATCATATTCCCTGATCTTTCTGGCAATCTGGTGAAAGGAAATCATTTCTGGGTCTGAACTAAATTTTTAGAACACTGGAATACACAGGGTTAACATTTTTTAAAGAGGTTTAGATCCCTTGGAGCTGAAGAAACTTAAAAAGACAAATTACATTCCAGCAGAAACATATCTAAAATAATTCACAATATAATGATCTCAAGTAAAAGCTTTTGAGTAACTTCCCTGATGGATTGTGGTACTTAGCTGCACCCAGTGTAAAGACATCCACGTAGCTCATATCTGTCCTGCTTTATAAAAAGTAAATGATCACCATCATCACAAAATCAGCGGAGTGCAATGTTTTACCCCTGCAGCACCTGGAGCCACTGCCAGGGTTCAATGTCCCATCTGTCAATTACTAGCTGGGTGCTCTTGGGAAAATTATTCAACCTCTCAATTTCCTCAACTGTCAAAAGAGCCACACTAGTTAAAAATCTGAATGGATAAAACTGGCACTTAGTAGGACTTTCAACTGGATAAATTTGCTGAGGGGGGAGAGTGTGGAAGTTAAAAGTGTGCTCATCCCAAAGTGCAATAGGCACAATCTTAAATGGAAAAGTAGAGGATCTGAAGGAACAGACCAAGAAATATAACAGATTAGAGAATTATACTATGAAGGAGCAATGGGTATGTCACTGCATATAGAATTGAAAATCAAATTGACAAATCTACTAAATTTCTTTTTTTATAACTTTATTTTTAACTTAACATTTATTGAGCATTTTTATTTTTTTTAAAGATTTTATTTATTTATTTTTAGAGAGGGAAGGGAGGGAGGGGAGAGACAGAGAGAGAGAGAGAGAGACAGAGAGAGAAATATCAATGTGCGGTTGCTGGGGGTTATGGCCTGCAACCGAGGCATGTACCCTGGCTGGGAATCGAACCTGGGACACTTTGGTTCCCAGCCCATGCTCAATCCACTGAGCTATGCCAGCCGGGGCTACAGATCTACTAAATTTCTAGAAAACTCTTACAACAACAGAAACACCAACTGAGACCATGAGAAATTATACCCTAAAATAATCACGGGGCCAGCCTTCTAAGAGCAGCAAGTGAGCTAAGAAAGCTGATTGGCTTCCAAGGAGCCTGTGCTACTTCATAGTCACTTCATGCGTTGCTAAAGATGAAACCTCTGAAAGAGAATGATGATGAAGAAAGCTACTCTCAGTGTACAACATCAAAGACTTAACATAGGATATTTGCCAGCAACCCCTGAAAATATCTGCCTGAAAAGATTTCAGAATTTTCAATGACCAGTTTTTGCTGTGTTTCTCTGATTTTCCCCATTCTCAGTAGGAGTATTTGTTGAATTTTCCCTGTCCCTGAACTGCCATTATATACCTGCTGTGTTGACAGTGGCACAACTTGTATTTTTAGTTCAAAGTTCTCTGGTTCAAGAAGAGCCACATGTGAGCCTTATTTTGAGACTACTAGGTATTATCTCCTCAGGTGGCATCTGCTGTAAATTATCTAACTGTCCTGGACTTTGATCTTGATTTTATGATTGAATGAGGCTTTTGTCTTTTCTTCTTTAAGGAGAGAATGAGTGTATTGGGAACATCAACAACAAAAAGGACAAACATGATGTATGATCAGTTGTAAGATAGTTCACTGAGTTATGCAGCTCTTCCAAAGGAGAATGTTAACACTTTTCCTTATATATCACCACCAATCATGTTAGATAAGTCATTAAGTATTGAGAAACTATCAAGAGCATGTTGGCAGAACAAGTACATCTAAATTTTTTTACTTGGAAACTCAAATTTTATCATTCTTTCAGAGATTTGCATCTTTAGCCACATGTGAAGTGATATATGCTGCTTGGAGGCCAAGTAGCTCTCTTAACCTGCTCCCTGCTCTTAGAAGGGTGGCCGAGGAAGATAGAAACAGTGACTCCTTTTGCACCTAAAAGAACTGAGTTTCATAAACTCAGGAAGTCTCTCCTGTATGTGCAGGTATCATCTGGACCTCTTTGGCTTGTGAGAATAAAGGCAAGAGGAACCAGCTCAAGCAAATAAATGCTCCTGCTCAGCTTTCTACTATTAATGTGAGTAATAAATTAAACTTTGTCTCTGACCCATGAGTCTTGTATTTTCTACTACTTAACACTGTGACTGGATGACTTGTTAGCTTTTAAGGAGAATGAAAATATCAGACTTGTCACTGATTATGACTGTTATAGGGAAGGGCAAAATGATGTCACTGGGTAGGGCAAAACATAATCATCTCATAATAATTTATACCACATGAATTTGTATCTTCTGGTTTTATCACCTTCTTTACCTTTATCATATGAACAAATTCATACAGACGTGGATTGAAGCCAAAAGGACTACACAGTATGCATACATTAGCTCAAATGTTTACATATCACCAAGTTGACTTAATATCCCATACTCTTATTGAGTTTTAGAATGTTCATTTATTTGTTGTTAGAGATGTTAAAATCTGCCAATAAGATGTATGTCTACAGTATTATTTATAGTTTTGTCAGTCTTTTGCTTTATTTATTTTTTGGCTTGAATTAATTGACAAAAATTTTTAAACTTTTTATATTTCATTGGTGAATTGAGTCTTTTGAGTCTTTTATCATCATGTGGTGACTATCTTCATTTCTCAACTTGAAGTCTAAAGTATAAAATTATGTAGCTACACCATCTTTCTTTTGGTTACTATTTAACTGGTAAATATGAAAATATGCACTCATGTACGTATATGTATATGTGTGTGCATGTGATTATTTTACTCTCAAATTAATACACCCCTTTAGATATGTTTCTTGCAAGCACCATATTGTATTGTTTTTTTGTTCTACTTTGTTCTAGTCTAAAATATTTGTTTTTGAATAATTGGACTTATTTATTTGACACATTAATGTGGGTTTATTTCCAAAATCTGGCTGCATGCTTTTTTTATTTGCCCATCTTTTTCTTCATTTTCAAAAGATTTTATTTATTTATTTTTAAAGCAAGGGGAAAAGAGGAAGAAAGAATGGGAGAGATACATCAATGTGTGGTTGCCTCTTGCATGACCCTGGCTGGGGACCTGGCCCACAACCCAGGCATGTGACCTGACTGGGAATTGAACCTGCGATGCTAAGGTTCACAGGCCAACACTCAATCCACTGAGCCACACCAGCCAGGGCATATTTGTCCATCTTTTTCAATTTCATTTTAAAAAATTGTTCCTTATGTTCTTGGTGATTGATTAATTTTTCTAATTGTATTTTTCCCTCTTCTTGTTTGTTGTAAATTTTTTCCTATTCTTAATTTTTTTAAAGATTTTTATTTATTTATTTATTTTTAGAGAGGGAAGGGAGGGGGGAGAGAGAGAGAGAGAGAGAGGGAGGGAGGGAGAGAAACATCAATGTGTGGTTGCTGGGGGTTATGGCCTGCAACCCAGGAATGTACCCTGGCTGGGAATCGAACCTGGGACACTTTGGTTCCCAGCCTGCGCTCAATCCACTGAGCTACGCCAGCCAGGGCTATCTATTCTTAATTTTTAAGAAAATTTAACATGCATATTTCACTTAGCAACATTTAAAATTAATTAATCATTAAAACCCTTTAAGAATAGTAGAAAACTTTAAGCTATGTTCATTGCATCCCAAATCACATTCTATTTTTCAGTTCTTTCCTGCATTTTAATCTTAAAAGACTTTTTAAATTGTTTATATGGAAAATATTTATCTATGCCCCAATATTTACTGCCTTCATGCATTATTTACTCAGCATTGTCTCTTATATCTCACATCTACTACTAGGATTTCAGTTTTCTTTTCTGAATTATAGTTATTAGTAAGTCATTTATTGGTGGTCTTTTAATGGTAACCCTTTTGATGTTTTAGTTTTTTCTTGAACTAATTTTACTTTTACCTTTTTCTTTCATCCTTTCCATGCTCCTTCTTCTAGGAAGTATATTTTACAATATATTCAATCCTAGATAATGGACATTTTTATCTCATCACTTTGGGGATACTTTTTCCTTCTTTTATCTTTCATTGTTGTTGAGAAGTCACTAATTGTCATTCATTTTTTTTTTAATCTAACATTTCTCTCTTTGGTGGTTTAAGATTTTAAGATAGTATCTTTTCCTTTGCGATTTTGTACAAACACTAAGCTCTTTCAGTGGTCATTAGTATATGTGAGTGATTAACCTGCTTGGTCATTATTTGACTTCACATATTAGAATATTGGCATCTTTTATTGATTTTTTTGAAACTCATCAATTAATACTTCTTGAAATATTGACTCTTCACCATTTCATCTCTCCAGGCCTTGAAACACTGATTAGATATTAAAAATTTTCACTCTCGTCTCCATGTGATTTAATATTTCCATATTTTATGTGGTGGTCAGGATTTTATGACAGCCCCAATATCTCCACCCCCAGGGATTATACACACCCCACATAATGCCATGGGATAATCACTGGCATGATTATGTTATATTATATGGCAAGCTGACCTCAGAAAGAGAGATTAATCTGGGTGAAACTGAAAAAATCAAATAAACTCTTAAAAGGGAAGGAGCTCTTCCTGAAAAAGAGATATAAAGCTTTGGAGGCATTGGACCAAAGGGAGATTCTCTGTTTCTGGCTTTGAAAATGGAGGATGCTGTGGTACCAAGTATGCAGGCAGCTTTTAGGGCCTGAGAGGAATCTAAGCCAGGAAGAAAACAAACTAAATGAGCTTTGAAGGCCTCAATCTGAGGGCCACAACACAGCTGGCCAACTCCTTGATTTTTCAGCCTAGGGAGACCAGAGCAGAGACTGTAATTATGCCATGGCTGGGTTTCTGACATACAGACTGTGAGCTAATAATTGAGTCTCATTTTGAGCCACTAAATCAGTAGTAATTTGTTACTTTACACAGAAAGCTAATATAGTTCCTCCTGGATAATTCCTTCACAGCTGTATTCTAACTCACAAATTATCTCTTCAGTTTTGTCTAATCCCCTATTAATAATATACATATTGAATTTATAATAATTATAACATTTTTCATTTCAAAAGTTTTATACACTGTTTATTTATTTCTTTATTTCACATTTTATGAATTCTTACACCTTAATGATATATTTCAAATTCCTTTAGAATTTATTTTAAACACAGAATTTTATCTCTGGAAATGATGAAGTCTGGATTGAAGATAGGTTCTACAGAGAAGAATTACATGCTCTGCCTAGTGCTTGGGGGGAATTATCAAAGTAAAATTAATTTCAACTGAGTTTGAAATGTGGGGACCACTTAGATTCTGTTGATTCTGATTGGAACCCTGGGTAAATATTGGCAAATGGTTACAAATTCTCAGAGGACTCTACTGCCTCTCCAAGCAATACAATTATTTGAAAAAGAATCTTCATCACTACACTCACTGCTGACAGGATTGTGATTAAAGTGAGGAAGATGTAGTACTGGTTTTTCCTTACAAAGAGGATACAGCCTTTTAGGCTCTAAACTTTATGGAATACATTCTCCTATTCAGTTCCTCACATAGAATTTGTTTACTATCCCCTATGCTCAACTTGTTAGATAATGAAAACACAAGCTTAGGAAACAACCTTAGGAGATTTAAAAAAATACTAAAATCAGGTGCGTGGGCGTTTATCATGAATAAATCCAAATTTGTTTCTTATCACAATAGATTCTAGCCCTTAGAGAAAGTTTTTGAGATTTTCTCAATTTATTTAAATTAAACTACATTTCTTTGAATATTATTACCATATTTCTAGGTTTTAGAAAACTCATATGAAATCATCTGTATGCTTTCTATTTCATGCCAGCAATTCATAAAACACCATGTACACCAAATATTTACTATATAATATTTCAAAGCTTTAAGAATGATATTTCTTCTGTAAAGCAATACATTCTAGAAACTAATTAATTGTAACTTGTATAGCAAGTATACAATTAAACATTGTGATACTAAAACCATTATTAAAATCGGTCATTAGCTAATGATATACTTTTATGTAAAGGAGATAGGATACTGCACATTAAATTGGTATTGCGATATTTTAAATGAAGGAAATATAAAATAACTTTAATTAGAATTAAATTGAATTTAAATATTATATTTATGAGCAAAATGAAATTGTGATTATTTTTATTTTTCATTTTATTTGAAACACTTATAAATTTATTATTTAAAAATATGTATTTTAGTTTTTAATATTAAAGTCCTCCACAAATATTTGCCCAATTACAACACAGCAGATGTTTGAAATCCAGTGTGAAATATAGGCAATATGTTAATATATGATTTTAAGGTATTCATTCAGTTAAACATAGCTTAACATTTATTGCTTATTCTAGAATATTGATAAAGTCAATAATATTTTGACTATAAGATAATAGTATTTTTTCATTTTAAGGGGTGGCCTTTAATTTGTAGATAGAGGATTAATATTTTAATTATAAATATTTTAATTATAATTAAAATGTAGTTGGCTCTCGAATGGGTTTGAATTGCATGGGCCACTTAACATGTGGATTTTTTTCAATGAATATGTACAATACTATAAATGCATCTTCTCTCTCTTATGGTTTTGTTAATATTTTCTTTTGTCTAGCTTACATTATTGTAAAAATGTGGTATATAATGCATATAACACACAAAATCTGTGTTAGCAGACCGTTTGTTATTAGTAAAGCTTTGGTCAACAGTAGACAATTAGTAATTATGTTTTGAGGAAGTCAAAAGTTACACGTGGAGCCCTGGCCCACGAAGCTTGTTTGGGTGGAGTGTCATCTTATACACCAAAAGGTCACAGATTTGATTCCCACTCAGGGCAGATACCTAGGATGTGGGTTTGATCCTGGGTTAGGATGTGTGCTAGAGGCAACCAGTCAATGTTTCTCTTTCATCTATGATTCTCTCGCATTGTTTTTTTAAATCTCATCAAAGTTTCTCTCTCACCAAAGTTTCTCTCTCACCAATGTTTCTCTTTCATTGATATCTCTCTCTCCCTTTCTTCCTCTTTCTAAAAATCAATAAATATATCCTTAGTCAAGAACTAAAAATAATTATATGCGGAGATCTGACTGTGCACGGTGGTGGACATCCCTAACCTCCATGTTGTTCAAGGGTCAACTGTACAAAATTATAGTCAATATGATGGACTATATTTTTTCATAATTTGAAAACATAATATTTGTATGTTCTTTAAAGATTAATAATTTAATGATTTTATTATTACTTCTAGATATCAACTGTACTGATGGAGTGTTGCAATTTGCAGAAAAATTAGAAAAATGGATAAATAGTATCTTCAGTATGAAGTAATTAAAACATGAACCATTGTAAAATTACAACAGGTCCTATGCTTAATTTTTTGAAAATTAATTTTTGTATGTTCTATGCAGCACTGCTATTTTTAATGAGTGACTGCTCATTTTGTTAATTAATGAATTTTATCAAGCCAATTTTCATTATCCTAGAAGTGAAAAAAGGAATATTATTGGAAACCATATCAAAACATTGAAAATAGTAAAAGAATAGATTGGTCCATCTTTGACCAGACTGATTAAAAGATCAGTCTCTCTATATTTGCAAGGGCATGGAAGTTAAGTGAGAGAAACTCTGCCGTAGGAATATAATCTGATCTTGAAATAATACCATCTTTCTTCAATGAGAAATAAAAACCAGAAAATTATCAATCCAGAAACTAAGAACTGTGTCCCAGGACCAATCTGGAATTACAATTAAATTGTAAGGAAATCATCCTGAATAACCAACTTAACACTGGCTGGAGAGAAGCCTTATAATCAAGAGCAGACAGAAGAAACCACTTTACCCCAACAAAACTGGTAGGGAGTATGGAGGAGGTGTGAAAGGGCTGGATGGTATCCCAAGGGCAGTAGCTGAAGTGCTGGAAGGATATTTCAGGGTCTGGGAGTTCCCCCTGAGAGGTGTAGGGTCTAAACCCCAAGTTGGGCCCTTCAGCCTATACCACCAAAGCTGGGAAAGGAACCCAGATAAGATCCAGCTGTGTAAAGCAGCAGGGTTTTTGTCTGCCAGAGACAGCTGGAGATGCACAGAGCCTCTTAAATGGCCAACATACAATATTTGCTTACAGCCACTTACTGTGGGTTCTGGCAGAGGGAGGGCAGAGTAGATGAAAGACATTTAAAGAGAGTCTGGTGTTGGTGGCTCTGGGAGGAAAACTGAAGGTACAACCACCAAGATTACTGTGCTGAGTCATTCCTCATATTGCAGGACCATCCTCCTCAGGGAGAGCACTCCTCTGCAAATGGCATCATCCTGAGGGAAAGCAATAGCCCTGCCCACAGGAATTACTCTGTTCCACACTGTGGTGCTTAAGCTAGGTTACTGATTACAGATAGAGGCTATATCATTGATTAGTTTAACAACTAAGGTGGAAAATACAAAGAAGCGGCCAAAATGGGAAGACAAAGAAATGGACCTCAAATGAAGGAACAAGAACTAGATGAAATAGAAGCAAGCAATTTATCAGAGACAGAATTTAGAGTAAATATTATAAGGATACTGAACAGCTTAAAAAGAGATATAGAAAACATAAAAAAAGGACTAGTCAGAATGAAGAATGCAATATCTGAAATAAATAATAAACTGGAAGGAATAAACAGTAGGTTAGATGAAGCAAAGGATCGAATCAGTGATTTGGAATACAAAGTAGAAAAAACACCTAAGCAGAGCAACAGACAGAAAAAGAATTTAAAAAAAAAAAATGAGAAGAGCTTAAGAAACCTTTGGGACAAAATGAAGTGTAACAATATCCACATCATAAGAATACCAGAAGGAGAAGAGAGTGAGGAAGGGATTGAGAACCTATTTGAAGAAATAATAACCCAAAACTTTCCTAATCAGGTGAAGAAAAAAGACACACATGTCCAGGAAGATCAGACCCAAAAAAGTTGGACCCAGAGGCCTACAGAAAGGCACATCATAATTAAAATGGCAAGGCCTAAAAACAAAGAAAGAGTCCCAAAATCTGCAAGAAAAAACAGGTAGTTATAAGATTGGCATCTGAGTCTTCAACAGAAACATTTCAAGACAGAAGGGAGTGGCATGAAATATTTAAGGTGATAAAAAGCAAGGACCTGCAACCAAGCCTGCTGTACTCAGCAAGGCTATCATTAAAATCAAAGGAGAAATAAGGAGCTTCCCAGAAAAGAAAAAGCTAAAGGAGTGTGTTAACACCAAATCAGTACTGCAACAAATGTTAAAGGGCTTTCTTTAAGAAGAAGAAGAAAAATAGAAGGAAAAGAAAAGAAAAAACAGAGAAAATAGTGTACCAATAAAATGGTACTTCATACAGATCTATCAGTAATCACTTTATATATAAATGGCTTTAAAGATCCAACCAAAAGACTTAGGGTAGCTGGATGGATAAGAGAACAAGATCCATATAAACGCGTTCCAAGGACCCATCTCAGATTGAAAGATATGCACAGACTAAAAGTAAAGGGATGGGAAAAGATATTTCATGCATGTGGAAAAGAAAAAAAATAAAGATGTGCTAGCACTACTTATATCCAACAAAATAGACTTTAAAACCAAGTAGTAAGAGACAAAGTCTATAGTAAGAGAAAAAGAAAGTCGGTACATAATGATAAAAGGAACAATCTAACAAGGGGATATAACTTTAGTAAACATTTATGTACCCAATATGAGGCCACTTAAATATGTAAAGTGAATCTTTATTTATTTATTTATTTATTTATTTATTTATTTATTTTTAGACAGAGGGGATGGGAGGGAGGAAGAAAAGGAGACCAACATCGACATATGTCTTGCACACACTGCACTGGGGACCTGGCCCACACCCAGGCATGTGCCCTGAGGGGAAATTGAACCAGCAACCCTGGTTTGCTGGCCAGTCAATCCATTAAGCCACACCAGCCAGAGCTATGAAGCAAATTTTGATGAACATAAAGGGAGGGATCAACAGAAATACACATGTAATTGGGGATTTTAACATACCATTGCTGTCAATGGCTAGATCTTCCATACAGAAAATCAATAAGTAGACAGTGGCTTTAAATGACACAGTGGATCAAATGAATTTAATTGATATCTTCAGAAAATCACATCCCAAATCTGCAGAATATGTACACTTTTTAAGTGAATGTGGAATGTTTTCTAGGATAGACCACATGTTAGAACACAAAAATGTCTCAATAAACTGAAGAAGATTGAAATCATATAAAGCATCTTCTCATATCTGACTACAATGCTATGGAACTTGAAATAAATCACAAGAAAAACACTAGAAAACATGTAAAGACATAGAAGCTAAATAACATGTTATTAAACAATGAATGGGTCAACGACAAGATCAAGGAAGAAATCGAAAGATACCTTCACACAAAGGAAAATGAGGATATAACAATTAAAAATCTATGGGACACTGAGAAATCAATCCTAAGAGGGAAATCCACAGCATTACAGACCTATCTCAAAAAACAAAGAAAAACTCAAATAAAAAATTTAACTTCACGCGTAAAGGAATTTAAACAAAATAACAACAAACAAAGCACAAAGTGAATAGAAGAAAGGAAATAATAGAGATCAGAGCAGAAATAAATGAAATAGAGTGAAAAAAATGAGACAAAAGATCAATGAATCTAAGAACTGGTTATTTGAAAAGATAAACAAGATTGATAAACCTTTAACCAGAGTCATCAAGAAAAAAAAAAGAAAGGACCCAAATAAATAAAATAAAAAAATGAGAGAGGAGAAATAATAACTGTCACCAAAAATAAAAAGGATTTCTTTGTATATAAGAAAATCTTATGAGCACTATGTGCCAACAAACTGGAAAACGTGATGAAATGGATAAATTCCTAGAAACATAGTCTTTTATAACTAAATCAAGAAGAATCAGTGAATCTAAATAGACAAATTACAGCTAGTGAAATTGAAATAGTAATGAAAAAACTCCCTACAGATAAAAGCTCTGAACTGATGGCTTCACAGGTGAATTTTAGCAAACATTCTGAGAAGAACTAACATCCCTCCTTCTCAAAGTATTTTATAAACCTCAAGAGGAGAGAAAGCTCCCAAACCCATTTTATGAGGCCAGCTCTACCCTAATTCCAAAACCAGATAAAGTCATTACAAAGGAAGAAAATTATAGGTCAATATACCTGATGAACATAAACACTAAAATCCTCAACAAACTACTAGCAAACCAAATACAGAAATGCATCAAAAAGATCATACACCATGATCAAGTTGGATTTATTCTGAGAATGCAAGGTTGCTACAACATTTACAAATCAATAAATGTGATTCACCACATAAACAAAATGAAGGATAAAAACCGCATTATCATATCAATAGATGTAGACAACGCATTTGATAAAATCCATCATCTATTTATGATTAAAAAAAAAAAACGCTTAGCAATGTGGGGATAGGAGGAACATACCTAAACATAATAAAGGCCATACCATACATTACAAATCCACTGCTAGCATCATACTGAACAGGCAATAACTACAAGCTTTCCCTCAAAGATAGGGAACAAGATAAGGATGTCCATTTTCACCTCTCTCATTCAACATAGTACTGGAAGCCCTAGCCACATCAATCAGACAGGAAGAAATAAAAGGCATCCAAATTGGAAAGGAATAAGTAAACTTGTCATTATTTGCAGATGGCATGATACTGTACATAGAAAACCCCAAAGATTCCACCAGGAAGCTACTAGAACTGATAAAAGAATTCAGCAAAGTAGCAGGATATAAAATTAATATCTAGAAATTGATTATATTTTCATATGCCAATAACAAACTAACAGAAAGAGAAATTAAGGATCCCATTCATAATTGCTGTAAAAGATAAAATACCTAGGAATAAACTTAACATATATTTGTAAAAAACCTTTACTTGGAAAATTATAAGATACTGAAAGAAAGAAATTGAAGAAGACACAAAGAAGTAGAAGCACATACAGTGTTCATGGATAGGAAAAATTAACATCATTAAAATATCCATACTACACACAGTAACCTATAGATTCAATACAATTCCTATCAAGGTTCTAAAGATATATTTCAAAGAACTAGGACACATTATTTCAAAAATTTATATGGAACCACAAAAGGCCCCACATAGCAACAGTGGTCCTGAGAAAGAAGATCAAAGTTGGAGGGATCATGCTCCCTAATATGAAACTATTATATAAGACCATAGTAATCAAAACAGCATGATACTGACAGAAACAGACATAGATTAATGGAAAGGAATAGAGAGCCCTGAAATAAACCCACACATTTATGGTCAATTAATATTTGACAGAGGAGTCAAGCACATACAATGAGCTAAAGATAGTTTATTCAATAAATGGTGTTGGGAAAATTAGACAGATACATGCAGAAAAATTAAACTAGACCACCTTCTTAGAGCACACACAAGAATAATTTCAAAATGGATTAAATACTTAAATGTTAAATATGAAACCATAAAAATCCTAGAAGAAAACATAGGCAGCACAGTCTTGGACATTGCTTATAGCAATTTTTTATCAGATATATCTCCTGAGGCAAGGGAAACAAAAGAAAAAAATAAAAAAAAGGGACTACACCAAACTAAAAGTTTTTGCTCAGCTAAGGAAATCATCACAAAATAAAAAGACAATCCATAGAATGGGAGAATATATTCTTTGACATACCTGATAAGAGGCTAATTTCAAGAATTTATAAAGAATTTACAAAACTCAACATCAAAAAAAAACCTCAATCCAGTTGAAAATGGGCAAAGGACCTGAAAAGACACTTCTCCAAAGAGGACACACAGATGACCAATAGACTATGAAAAGATGCTCAACATCATTAATCATCAGAGAAATGCAAATTAAAATCACAATGAGATATAATCTCACACCCGTCAGAATGGCTATTATCAATAAATCAACAAACAATAAGTGCTAGTGATGATGTGGAGAAAGGGGAACACTTTTGTGCTGTTGGTGGGAATGCAAATTGGTGCTGTCACTATGGAAAGCAGTATGTAGATACCTCAAAAAACTAAAAATCAATCTGCCTTTTGATCCAGTGAACCCATTTCTGGGAATATACCCAAAGGAATCCAAAACAGTAATTCAAAAGAATATAAGCACCCCTATGTTCATTGCAGCATTATTTATAATCTCCAAGATATGGAAATAGCCCAAGTGACCATTAGTAGATGAGTGGATAAAAGAACTCTGAGACATTAACATAATGGAATACTACTTGGCCATTAAAAAAAAAAAAAGAACATTTCACCCTTTGCGATAGTATATATTGACCTGGAGAGCATTATGCTAAGTGAAATATGCCATTCAGAGAAAGACAAGTATCACATGATTTCACTTATATGTTGAATCTAATGAACAAACTGAACTAACAAGGGAAATGGAACAGACTCAGATATGGAGAGCAGGATGACTGCTAGTGGGTGCGGAAGTTAGGGGGAGGGGGTTTTGAGAAAAAATCAAAAAGGACTCATGTGGGCATGGACCATAGTGGGGTGATTGTAAAGGGCAAGGGCTAAATGATAATAAAAATACAATAAAGATTAAATTTAAAAAGTTATAGAACAAATATTACTCCTAATATTAAATCATCTACCACTCTCTGGGACAGTCTGAGAACCTTTTACATATTCAATATTAAATGTCATCTATCTCTTTTTCTTCCCATTCTCTGGGACAGTCTGAGAATCTTTTACATATTCAAAAGGCAGATTTAGACAGCATATCTGCATTTCATTTCCTCATAATTTAGTGGTTTGAATTTACTTTGATACCCTGCATTTAACCTTCATAACAGAAAATAAATCTGTTTCCTGTGTTATTTATCCACAATTTTTATTACTATATAATTTGTGGATATTGAAGTGGTTTAATTCACAAAGATAATCATACAATTTAAGGTAAATGAAGAAACTCATAATACAATCTAATTGAAGTCTGAGGAAATAACCATATTGGATGATAGATATCAAAACACACTAATATTTTGGCAATGTCAGTGCAGTATGCACATTGGCATTCTAAAGTTGTATATCAAAGGGAAGGCATCAACTGCTCAAGGGCATTTAAATACCTAACCACATAGCTAAAGTTATAATATTTTATCCACATGTTGCATTCTTTTGACTTTTGGCTTTGTCTATCGCTAAAAATGTTTTCCAGATGCCATCATTATTGTTAAAGATCTATTTCAAATTTTAGACTACCTAAGCTAAAGGAGAAAAATATTTTTAAATAAAACGTTTAAGGTACGAGCAAATCCTGGGATGGAAAATTTTGGTTGTTTTGGATTTATTTTCAATTTTATACAAATACATAAAATGCAAATGCATTAGTTGAATTTTTTGGATCTTTATAAGTTTGTGCCATATTTCTTCACATATTTATCATTAACAATAATTTCTTCAGAAAAAAAATTAAATTTTGTTTTATTTGAATTATCTAGGTGAAGAACAATAAAAAAGTCCCGTTCCTGTAAAACTGTAAAGAAAGTAAAGCAAACATTAAAATAATATTAAACAAAATTAAATGTCAAAGATTTATTATTTCACTATATGCACTGTAAAAACAAGAGTTACATCTATGAGCATTTACTCATAATAGTGCTTTATTAGTTGATACATAAATCCTGCTTTTAAAGACTTTATTTACTTATTTATTTTTAGAGAGAAGGGAAGGGAGGGAGAAAGGAAGGGAGAGAAACATCAATGTGTGGTTGCCTCTCACATGGCCCCCACTGGGGACCTGGCCTGCAACTCAAGCCTATGCCCTGACTGTGGATTAAACTAGCAACCTTTGGTTCGCAGCCTGTGCCCAATCCACTGAACTATACTAGCCAGGGCAAATCCTGGTTTTAGGTGACAAGTAAATAATCCTTCTTTTATATTTAGAGTAAATATTAGACATTACAGTTATAGTTAATATGCTAATAGATGTTTTCATTCCTACTCTTTGATTTGAATCATTCCACATATATCTTTTGGCATACACACAATTCTACTATAAAAGAAAATGTCCTGATTACTTTTCATTTATTAGGACTTATTCTATTGAAATAGTGATTTAAAATATTCAATATAAAGCAAAAACAAATGCTAATTTTATTTTTAAAATGATCAACTTAAAGAAGTTTTTATTGTGTATCTACAAATTACCCAGTACTATGCAAGTCTGAATAAATTCAAAGAGATAATTGAATAATAAAAATTAAATATGTTCTCTTTTATTGAATACTTTATATCTTCCAGACACTGTGCTAAGCACTCTAGATGTGCTAAACTATCATAATACTCTATGAGATAGTAACTCTTCTCTTTCCACTTTACAGATGAAAAATTAGTATTGAAACATTTTGTAATAATTTATTAGATAAGGGAAGTCCAAGAACAAATCATATGTGGTGACACAGAAAACTAGTCAGTATGTGTTATTAAGAATATGTGGCTTAGAAATACTATAAATTTCAACCCCTTAGAGCTCTGGAAAAAATAAGACAAGGCCTCAGTTTTGTAGGAACCAGGTTAAAGCATAAGTTACTAATGCAGGAACTAAAACATAAGTATGTGTTGAGGGAACTAAGACCTGAATACTAAAGAAAAGGACTGTGTCACTGGGTCAATCTGAATACCCATTAGTTAGACATGAGGTCTAAGCCCAGATTCGGCCTCAGCTAAGGTGAGCCACTAAATTATCTAGAAAGTGAGGACGATGACAACAGGGCTGAGTCTGTGAAGTGTTTGGGTGACCTCAGATGTGGTGAATGGAGTGAAGTGTATATTTATTATTTGGATCTAAAAGAACTATTAAATTTAGACTGGCACAGAACTAATTGTTGTCAATGAAGTCTTTCTCATAATCTGGTAAGAAACAAAATTATGTACTTATTTATATAACCAATAGCTCTTCCCTTAATGGATATCAAAAAGAACAAAGGTAAAAGATAGGTTTCATATATTCATAATGAAACTGCCATCCTGCCTTTTTACATGGTTTCCCACAGACCTGCAGTCTTAATTATGGGGAATGTGGTGGGTGGGTTATGGTGGTTATTTATACTGCCATTTATTCCTTCCACTTTCATTCACATATTGAAGTGCCAACTCAGTTAAGTATGAAATTTGCAATTGTCAAATATACTTTCAGAATACAAAGTGAATATCAGTAGAAAAGCATGGTATGTAGAGTCAGAGAAAAATATTTAGCCAATATTTGTTGTTGAATCAGTGTCCCATCTGTTTTGCCTTTCCATTATTCCTATTGCTTCTGTTGTGGTCTCGATCACTCAGTTGGCCTGTTTAGTAGGTGCCTTCAATTTTGATATCTCAATTCTATGCTTGTGTTACTGTTTGAATGTAGATCAAATCATTTCACTCCCAAACTCAAGAAACTTCATTCATACCCACTGCCAAGATAATAAACTTCACTTTTCACATTTGTAAATGTTCAAATTACCTTGATTTTAATTTCTCTATATCCTTTTACTAACCTACATTTCCTAAAGGGCCCCCACTCACTTCCTGGCTTTTAGTATAGTTAGGAGTCCTTTGACCTCTTGCCGTTATTCATCATCTGTCTATTTCCTACTCAATATCAGCATATCTTGGAAGCTATTACTGATCTCAGGAGCAACATGTATTTATCCTCCTTCTGTATTCAAACAACAAATCATTCAAATTAAAAGGTAACTTTATGTGTCTTAAATTTATTTATTATCTATTCAGCCTTCCCTATTCTGTCATATGCTCATGAGGAAAGGGAGAAACTAGAAAAAAAATTTAATTTTTAATTTTTCCTACATCTTGTATGATAAGGCATCCAATAAACATCTGTCAAATGGAATCACATGGTTGAATTCAGATGCCTACATATATACCCTGAGAACATCCTTAATAGTATTCTGGGTCAATGGTATTATAGAACAAAAAATTAATGAAAATATAAATTATCTTTATGATCTTAATTTGATAATCAATTCTTAAGGAGGATAAAATAGAGAACTAACCATAAAATAATTGATTAATTTTACTTCATTAAAATTTAGAATTTTTTCCTGCAAAATACAAATTAAGAAAGTAAAAAGGCCCAGCTGAGACTTGGAGAGTATATTTAACATATAAATATCATGTAATATAATATAATATAAATTTACTTATATAAATTACTTATATATTTATTTACATACAAGTATATGTACATTATACACATATAATTATATATGTGCATATACATATATAATCTTCAATAAAGGACCATATCCAGTATATATAAGGTATTCCTACAAATCAGTAATAAAAGAAAAACAACTTTTTTTTAAATGTGTAAGGTTCAAAAAAGAATCTTCAGAAAAGAGGATCTCCAAATGCATAATCAATACATAAATATATACTTGCCATTTATTACCATCAGGAAAATAAAAATTAAAAATAATTATGATACTATTCCATGTATAACATAGGAGGCATAAAATCTAAAAAAAAGAAAATAGTGAGTTTTAATAAGGATGTGGATCAAAAAGAATGTTCTAATGTGCTGCTCCTGATATAATGTAGTACAGACACTTTGGGCAATGGATGTATCAACAAAACCTGAGCACACATTGGGCCCTATGACCCGACAGGGCACTCCTGGGCTTGTATCAAACACAAGGAGCATATATACCTACCAACTTACAGACGCCAGAAAGATCTTGTGTCCGTAAGACTTCATTCACAATAGGCTAAACCTGGAATTAATCCAAATGCTTTTTAAATATCCATGAGCTCATTTCGATAAAGCTCAAGAACTGGCAATACTAGTATTGTGATAGAATTAATACTTAAGATGAGAGTCTAACTCTCTAGGTGATATATTGATTCAATAGCTGGAAATATCCTATGTTGATCAAGCTGCTGATTACACAGATGTATACCTATATTAAAATTCAACAAATACATGTTTAAGAAATGTATACATGATTGTATATATACTATGTCTCAATATAAACACATAAAAAGGAATTCACATGTGAAGTACACTATAACCTACCATTAACACCATTTCAAAAGCAATAACCACTTTTCACAACAAAAATTTACTATCTTAATATGAAATTCTTAGATCATATACCTAAACACAAACTTTAAGAAAAATATCACCCTGGTTTAACATAAAAATAAAAAAATAAAAGTAAGTGTAAAATAAGTGAAATAACATTTAAAATATAGTGTTTGGGGATGATTAACTGGAAGTGCTTGAACACTTATGTTTAAAATGCAAATACTGTCCCTGCTAGTGGGTTTGGTTGTGTAGATGTGTAGATACCAGACACTGCATTGTCTTTAGTGATAGGATTTGTGAGATGGTACAGACTGGTACAAACCAGTGCTACAAACACAGGATATTCTCCCTTTTACTACATTAACACAAAATGCTTCAGTTTCTGAAAATTTTGGTATACATAAAAACTTTAAAAAACTTATTTTGCATTAATGGAAAATCAAAAAAGGTTCAGCTCATATTATAAGTAAATGATTTACCAACATAAATATTACATGGCAAATTATAAGTCCTGAGGAACTGTGCCAATCATTTTGGAAGGTCAACAAATCTAGCCCATCCAATCTTTAAATGCCACAATGACCCTCTTCATTGTAACACCTAAAACTCTCCCCATGTATTGAAGAGCCTCCCTAGAGGGTGATGTACCCTACCTGGAATGACTGCTTTATGACATATCACACAATAGACTGACTGTCATAATAGTCTCACTAAAAATTAAAAGTCTGCAATTCTATACTTATTCTCCCAAGGGTAAAATTCACTAGCAAAATATATGACATATGAAAAAGAAATTACTTGAGAGTAGAATGACTTTCTACACCTGAAAACTTACAATTTTAAAGAATCTCTAGGCTTATAATATGTAAATAAAAATATAAATATTTTGGTAAAAAGCTAAAGTATTGTGATAAGTGAAAATGTACTTCAAGTTTTCTTCATTGAAATTGTTACTTAAGAAGTCTGTTTAGCAAGCAAAATATAACCAAAGACACTGAAATAGAGAACAGGCTGACAGTGTTTAGAAGGAAGAGGGGAGGGAATTTCAAGGGAATTTCAGGGGAAAAGGGGAAGGATTTACAGGAACGAGTATAAAGGACACATGGACAAAAACTAGGGGCAGGTGGAAATGGGAGGGAGGTGGGGAGGGCTCAGTGGGTGGGCTGGGATGGGAGTAAAAGATAGAAAATTGTACTTGAACAATAATGATAATAAAATTTTTTAAAAAGAAGTTTGTTTAATTAAAATTTTTATACCATATTGATATGAAAGTTTACCAATAACTATGAAATTAGATGATGTTCTTCACATTTTATAATGAAAGTTTCTGTTTTATAATGTTGATATACTGGAATGCTAAAAATATTTTACATAGCTTTTATTTATATTTTCTGATAGCAATTTCATGACATACTTTTATTTATTTATTTATTTTTATTTTTTGGAGAGTGAAATTTATGGTATTTTTTAAGATAAAGTATAATAAACCTGTGCTATTGAGGTAATTTTCCCAAATTATTTTTTACTAAGTATCCTAAAGGAAGAAAAGTTACAAAATATTAAATCTGGGATAATAATTATTGTGTCCAATCTCAGTAGAATTCAGGGAAGATGTTAATGATGGTCATATTGCTATATTAGATATTATAAACAATTTTCAAAGAATAAGTCACTTTTCACCATTTTTCAGGAATGAATCATCTTTCAATACCTATGTATTTGTTCATTAGGAAATATCTTTAATGGCCATATGGGTGCAGTCAATTGCTTCTGTAATGTTGAAAATCTAGCAATCCAAACAAATCATTTTCATATGTTGCAGGTGCTGTCTATTAGAAGGAAATATGTACTTTTTTTAGATTCAAAATGCTACATTAAAAAACAACAAAAATACAGATTGCATCTTCTTCCCCCCCACTACTGCCCCCACCCCAGCTATCTACACCTCCCCCCCATTCCACCCCTCCTTGTTTTTGTCCAAGTATCCTTTATAGTTGTTCCTGAAAACCCTTCCCCCCTTTTCCCCCATTATCCCCTCCCACCTCCCCTCTGGTTACTGTCAGTTTGTTTTTAATTTTAATGTCTTTGGTTATATTTTGCTTGCTTCTTTGTTTTGTTGATTAGGTTCCACTTAAAGGTGAGATCATATGGTGTTTGTCTTTCACTGCCTGGTTTATTTCACTTAGCATAATGCTCTCTAGTTCCATCCATGCTGTCGCAAAGGGCAGGAGCTCCTTGTTTCTGCTGCATAGTATTCCATCATGCAAATGTACTATAGTTTTTTGATTCACTCATTTACTGATGGGTACTTAGGTTGCTTCCAGCACTTGTCTATTATAAATTGTGCTGCTATGAATAATGGGGTACATAGGTTCTTCTGGATTGGTGTTTCAAGATTCTAGGATATAATCCTAGCAGTGGGGTTGCTGGGTCAAAAGGCAGTTCCATTTTTAGTTTTCTGAGGAAATACCATACTGTTTTTCCACAGTGGCTGCACCAGTCTACATTACCACCAACAGTGCACTAGAGTCCCCTTTTCTCCATATCCATGAAAGCACTTGTGGTTTGTTGCTTTGTTTATGATGTCCATTCTGACTGGTGTGAAGTGGTGTCTCTTTGTGGTTTTAATTTGCATCTGATGGCTAGTGATGCTGAGCCTCTTTTCATATGTCTATGTGCCCCCTGTATGTCCTCCTTGGAGAAGTGTCTGGTCTGATCGTTTGCCAATTTTTTAATTGGGTTTTTTGTCTTCCTGAAGTGGACTCATGTAAGTTCTTTATATATTTTTGAGATCAAGCCCTTGTCTGAGGTATCATTGGCAAATATGTTATTGGCAACTGTATCATTTTCCCATACAGTTGGTTCTCTTTTTATTTTAATGCTATTTTCTTTAGCTGTCCAGAAGCTTTTTATTTTGATGAGATCCCACTTGTTTATTCTTTCTTTTATGTCCCTTGCTCTGGGGGACATATCAGTAAAAATGTTGCTGCGTGAAATATGTGAGATTTTCCTGCCTATGTTCTCCTGAAGGACTTTAATGGTGTCACAACTTATATTTAAGCCTTTTGTCCACCTTGAATTTATTTTTGTACATGGTGTAAGTTGGTGATGGAGTTTCTTTCTTTGCATGTAGCTGTCCAGATCTCCCAACATCATTTGTTGAAGAGTCTATTTTTACTCCATTTTATGCTTCTGTCCCCTTTAATTTTATGACATAGTTTTAAAATTCTGTAACTCAGAATGAATTATTGGTATATCTCTCTGATATATCACACAAAGCTGTGTGAAAATAGTTTTGTGTTATATTTAATCTATGCAACCCAAACAATTAACTTAATAATATATTAATAAAGATCATAGATGCTGGGAAAGTAAAAGCAATGTATAAGAGCTCTTCAATTCTATATCATTGTCCCTAACACTGTAACTATCCTTACTTTATTTGCAGGTATTCCATAACATTAAACATATACTTGTTTTTTTATACAGTTTGACTCAACGCATTCAATTAATTAATTAAATGGCTCAATCCCATAGTTTGACTTGAAACTGAATAGGTTTATTTCTGCCTTACAATATGTTGTGAAGAATTGCTTAGTTTACATAGTCAAACCAACCACAAGTAAAGCCTCCCTGTTCTTTTCAGTAAATGTAATAATAAGCAGTGCTAGCTTCTATTTTCTTGAATAAAAATACCTTTAATTATTTAGTAGATCTTTAAAAAAACTATGGTAGTTATAAGCTCAGATTATAGAGCCTTCAGTGTTTTAATAATTTGAATTATTCTTGAGTTTTAAAAATTCTCTTGGAAGGTAACTGTGATATAAACATGCAAAAGACTGCTCCTTTTACCTTTTTTGCAGTTATTAAATTAACAGTAGCTCTCATTTGTATTTATTAAGCAAAATGTGAAAAACATTAGTTTTCTGTATACTAATTTGAGATAATATGATGGAAAACATGTTTGATTTTTCTATAAAATATTTCAATATTTTTGTCATAATATTTAAAAAATTACCTACTTTTTCTTTTTTTTATATCTTTACCCAAGGACATGCCCATTAACTTTAGAGAGAGGGGAGGAAGAGAGAGAGAAAGAAACATAATTGGGTGCCTCTTCTACACCTCCCAACCTGGGACTGAACCTGTGATTGGATATACGCTCTGACTGGTAATCGAACCCACAATTTTTTGATATAGGAGATGATGCTCCAACCAACTGAGCCACAGCAGCCAGGGAAAATTACCTGGTTCTCATAGATGACATTTGAAATGACTCAATAAAAAATATTTCTTGTAGTATTGCCCATTTGAATTGGCCTGTTAGTGGACTTACATTAATTGATTTGTGAATGTATATTAAATCATTCATCATGTAGGGCAATGTCAAACTGAATGAAATGCCATAGGTTTTACTGGCTCTTTAAACATACTGATGGTAATAAGACAAAAAACTATTATTAACAATAATCTGTACAAAAGTCGAATTTTAAAATAAATAAAGTGTATAATATTAGGCACGAAAAATACTTTGGACAATGTATAATCATATAATCGTTTACTCTCAATTAATGGCTAATAACTATTTATTTCAAATAGTTAAATCTATTAATTATATATTACATATATAGTCTCTCTCTATATTATATATAATATACACACAAACACACACATATATACACACATATATGTATGCATGTTCTGGTTTACAAATTGGCATAAACATATATTAATATATAATATGTAATTATAATATATGGGTAGTTTATACATTCTGGGGTAAAATGAATAAAGCTCTTTTAGCATGATCAAGCTATTTTTATGCTAGTAATAATTACTTATATCAATATTATACAAAACTATAATAAATCACTTTCAATGCTATGGCTGGGAACCATTCTACATAAAATTTATACTAGACAGGTGATGAGCTTTTGAGGATATAAATATTTTTAAAAAGAAACAAAGTGACACTATAAAAATGAAATTTCAAATGAACTGTATCTATCACCAATTTAACCTGAATCTGTCACCAGATATGCTTTAATATTTTTGTGAAAGTTTTAGAAAAGATACCCTATAGCTTCAAAGTGGCAGCTGTCTAGCCTGAAAAATATATGTGAACAGACCAGCCTGAATGAAGAGAGAAGATCCATTATATCTTGTGAGAACTATATTTAAAAAACTGACTAAAATAAATGCAAATAAATTTATTGCTTGCCAATAAATTGGCTGTATTGCCAGTGAATTAGATAAAGAAATTCAAACTTGATCTTCTCAAGCTCAAAGTCAATACATGCAATACATGTTTGTTTTCATGAATTAACAAAAGAAAATCAATAGGGGACCAGAATTAACTAGTTCCTACTGTTCTACTGTGTTTTTTGGTTAATTCAAAAAAAGAGTAATGACTTACTTTAAGGTGTTTATACCTGGGAAATACAGCCTGGAAAATCAATTAGGCCAGCAACGCATACCAATTTCTGCCCTTGGAACCAATAAAATTCAAGCCAACATGGAGCCAGCAATATGTCTCTCTCAGAAACTACAGGAAATCAAAGGCAGAACTTCTGGTCCCTTTTGAGTAGGAAATAGATTTCACAAGGGACTGGTGAAAAAATCAAGACAATCTGATTAAATGATAGCATTTATCATTTAATAAATACTGGTTTTAAAATTGAAAACTGCATTAAAGGAAAAAAAACTAGGCTATTTTCACAACCTCCTCCCCATGACAACATAATCTAGTAAATATTTGTTGAATAAATGAATAAATAATACAAGAACAAAGGAGCCAAGAAGAACCATTTCCCTCTCATTGACCCTTTATTCCTTCAGCCTCTCCTGCAAATGTCTCCAGATTTCTATCATCAGGTCTTTGCTCTTCTAGCTCTCTCCATGAGACTGAATTTATTTCCATTACTTCAACTTCCTCCTATATGGATATTCTCCCCAAATTTGTGTATCAATCTTGCCATTTCTCTTGTGTGGCAAAGTCTTCAAGTGTTTTTCCTATAACACAGTATACGTGTGACTGAACACACTTCATATTCTGCAAAATCATGCACTAAAAATAATAGCACTTAAGGGAAAACTAGGGTTGGAGTGCGCTACCACAAGATGATGTTACTTTTTACCAGAGCACTAGAAAAAATAATAATTCCAATAAAAAACCTAGCAGTTTAAAAGAGATGTAAATTCCCAATAAATTGAGAAATATCCAGATAATATAGGATGTGGCCTTTAAAATGGCAAAGGTAATTTTATGGTAGTTTAAGAAGGGTTGAGTCTGCTGAATTACAGAGACTTGTCAAAATGAAGGGAGAAACACTTCTAAGGAAAAGCATGTGGCCCAAAGGAGCACAGAGTGAATGAATGTCATGCATAGTAATGCATTTAGTTGAGTTAATGTATGTTACATTCAGGTGCATTTCTTTGTGTTGAAAAACATTTATGTGTTGGAAAAATTTGCTTATAAACCAAAGCAAATTATGTGGTATAATCACATACATCATACTTAAGCAATAGAGTGAAAGCTAACTTGTGTAACTGGAACAGTAATTTTAACAGAACACACAGAATTTCTGTTTATGAGAACAAAAGTTGTAGCTGGATATTCTATGAGGTCCTCAAATGAGCCCAGGGCAAAGCTCATCCATATAGATGTTTTATTCCTCATTTACCACGTGCCTGGGATAATGGTATTACTGTTATTTGATCTTGAAATAGCACAGCAGCAAGAGTGGCAGCCACTCTTTGAGAATTGTCAGAGTATGACCAGGGTTGGCTCTTGACAATACCGCTATTCAGTCGTGAGCAAATTATACAACATTCGTAATTAAAATCCACATCTGCTAAAATGTAATAACTTTTATGTCATTTTAGCAATAAGTAAAATAATGTTTGAAAGCATTTTGACAAAATGCCTAACATTTAAATGTTCCACAAATAATAGCTGTTATTTAAGATTATCTTCAATTTCACTTTATTACTGATGTGATTTGAAGTGCAATATATCTTTCACTTTACTTCCATTATCACAACGATAAGATGACCCTCATTATTTGTGTCCCAAGCAATTATTAAATTAGGCATCTAACTTATCTTGCCATAATTTCAACCCTTTCAACATATATTTTCAATATTTTTACGTTATCCTTTAAAATAATCTAACCATGGTATTCCCTTGCTCATGTTATTTTACACACTAGTAATATCATATTGTTGACACCAACAAATCTGAGCTGAATTGCAAATGGTCTATCTAGATCATGATATTTGCGTGCAACATTTTAAAAAATGCATTAGCCATTGAAATTAAAGCAATAGGTTTTTAAAAATATTCTTTCATGCTTTTAAAATCAGAACAAAACAATTTCTTCTAAGAATAACTTATTAAAACATAATTAAGATTTCCAGAGGTTTACTGAGATTTAAACCAGATGGTTTTTAAACATCTGCAATTCCTTTAAGTTGCAAGCTTTTCTTATGTGATTTCATGAGTAGTATCAATGACAGGACCCAATGTTTGAAAACAGAATCAACAAGGTATTGAAAGTAACTCGGGGAAATGTCTTCCACTTTCTCCTCTTCATTTTCCAATTTTGATTCTTTCCAACATATTCACATGGAGGCTTACATACACATATTAGTTATACACACATTGTTTCCATCTGGAGAAAAAATAACTGATTACAAGACCTGGGAGTATTGGCTCCTTCTCACATTAGAATTAACCAGGTAAAATCTATAAATTGCAATGTGGGATATGAGCCATGAACATAATTAGATAAATTTGTCTATAATTCTACTTATCTCCTAAGAGCCAATGTGACTTTCCAAAATAACGTCAACCTGTGTTCACTAAGGTTGTGTTTTAGTAAACATTTATGTAAAATTGGAAAAAATAAAGTGAATAGAAATATTTTTCAAGTTGAAAATATATTTATGAGTGAACTTTTATAATAAGATAAATGGAAAATGCTTTAAATTTAGGAATGCATTTCTGCTTTTTTTTCACATGTGGTTTTGCAAATGTTTGCTCTGTTAGTAGACACATCTAACATAAAATTTACTGTCATGGATTATATTACCTAGTATGTGTGCCTCCATTAAAAGACTTTGACATTTTTCAGCAGTATTAAATATGTTTTAATTATTGTTATGACTGAAGAAGAACCTGGAGTAAAACTGCTATTTAGAACCGCTTACCGAATAAATGAGGGAATGCTTCCATGGAAAAACAAAATTAACAAAATTATCTGCTGTCCTAAATGATTGGTATCACAAGATTTCAGTGTATGTTAAACCTTGGCTGAGTTTTTATTTCTTATCTCTTAATATAATCCATTTTTAATGCAAGTAGTCCAATCTCTTCTTTTGAGATGAATCATAGTTAAAAGTAGAATAGAAAACGAAAAAGGAATAAGCAGTGTACTAACCAAAGAATGTGTGGGTTTAAAATCCAAATACTTATGGTACAAAATAAAGACTCTCTCTCCCCAGTCTCTCCATTATGTCCTACCTTCAGCTCTAAGGAGGTTATGTTTAAAAACAGATACGAAAATATGTGCAATCCAGAGTGTCTGCTGTTATAACTTTTTTTAGAGTCCTCTCAGGCAAATGGGACCAAGGAATAAAAATTATAAGGAGCAGTACCTCATTGTAGTTCAGTTTTATTCAAGCCTGTACCATCAACACCTGGAACAATAACTGACATATAGTATACATTCAATAAATGCTTTAAATTTTATTTTCCATGACCTTCTATGGTGAAGAGAAATAAAGGTTTCATTAGGGACTTCTAGTTTCAGCTCAGACATGTAAGGAGCTTAGAATTCTTCACTCCCATTCTTAATAAGTGTTAAAACTAACAAACTGAAAATTAATGACTTCTTGGAACTATCAGGAGATTGAGTTTGCCAAGCAAACCTATACTCTATGATCTGAACAGATAGGCAAATCTACAAATTCATAGTTAAGATCTGCTTATCTGAGACAGAAAGCACTAGAGCTGTACACTGACTGGAAGGCTTAAAGATGATTTTCATGAATTGCTAGAGGCTCATTTTGAACCCCCATGAGAATGAGAAGTTCCTTGGGAACATGGTTGTGAGGGTGTTCCCACACTTGTACAAGTTTTTCCTTCAAGAACTTGATCAGGGCCTCACAACGAACAGCTAAAAAAGATCCCCTGGTAGGCCTAGCAGGTGAGAGGAAAAAAGTAATTATCGTAGTTACTTTTATTCTCCAATGAAAATTCATTTTACCAGATTTTTATTCCACTAGGGAGAATGGCATATCTTCTACCTCAGTCCCCTTTCTAGCCTTCCTGTTTCACCTTAGATGGAAAAATACTTAAAAAGTACTTAGAAACATTAGTGATCAAAGGCACCAGTCCACTGGAAGGCTGAAATTTAAATATAATCACAGAACACTTCCTCACACCTTACCACCACACCAAGAGGGGTACAGCACCATAACAGATACACAGTTATTTCAGATAAAAAATAACCGTCACAAATTTTCTTGCAGGAAGGTTATCTATGGAAGCCTAAAATCACCAAGAGTGGTCAAAACAAAGACTGCAGGGGGGAACTGAAGCATCTGAAACCTGTTGTTACAGCAAACATTAAACATAGCCCAGCTGCTAGCATGACTAATATGAGAGCTCCCACTAAGATGTATTTGCCCAGTTCCTGTTATTCAGCGCAACATATCTGACTTTGAACAAAATACTATGAGCTTTTGTAATCACAAGTCTCAAGAGACAAAGCAAACATATGAACCAGATTTAGATATTATACAATTTTTGGAATTATCTGACAAGTAAATTAAAATAATTATGATGATACATTATTAATACTAGAAATGAAAGGGGAAGACATCACTATAGGCCCTACAGACATTAGGAAGATAATACAAGAATATTATGAATAACTATATACCCCTAAACTTGATAACCAAAATGAGATGGACCAATCACATGAAAGACATGCCGAAACTCACACAAGATGGATATCTGAATGGGCTTACATTTATTAAGGAAGTTGTAACAATAATTAATTACATTTTAAAATAGAGAGCACTGGGCCCAGATGCATTCACTAGTGAATTCTACTAAATTTTTAAGAAAGAATTTGTGCCAATTCCCTACAGTATCTTCCAGAAGATAGACAGAAGCAGAATGGATACTTTCTAGGGCACTCAATGGGTCCAGCATTACCCTAAAGACAAGCCTGGACAAAAACATTACAGGGAAACAAAACAAAAACTACAGACTATCATGAATATAGATGCAAAATTCCTCAACAAAATATTAGCATATTCAATCTAACAAGGTATAAAAAGAATTTTACACCATGATTCAGATATTCAAGGTTGGTTCCACAACTAAAAATGAATATATCATGTCAACAGGCTAAAAACGAAAACTCACCTGATCATATCAACAGATGCAGAAAAGCAATTGATAACTAATCCCTACTTATGATAAACCCTCTTGGCAAACTAGGAATTGAGGAGAACTTCCTTAACTTGACAAAGAACATTAAAAAACTTACAGTTAACATCATACTTAATGTTGAGAAGCAAGAAGTTTTTATGCTAGGATCAGAAAGAAGAAGGTGCTGTCCCCTTGCACTACTCCTTTTCAACATTGTACTAAAATTTCTAGCTAATAGAATAAATTAAAAAGGAAATGAAATGTGTACATATTGGAAGAAAGAAATAAAAGTGCCTTTGTTCATACATGACATGTTGACCTATGTAAAGAATCTAAAATAACTGACAAAAATACCTCCTAAAACTAACAAATAATCAGAGCAAGTTTGCAAGACACTAGACTAATGTACAAGGTAAATCTTTTTCTATGTACCAGCAATAAAAAATAAAATTGGAAAACTACAAAAATATATACATATAATTTACACTAGCAACCCCAAAGTGAGACACACACACACATGCATATTCTATATGAGAAAAATGACAAATATCTAATGGACAAAATCGAAAAAATAACTAAGTAGGCCTTTCAGTAGGTGAATGGAAAACTAAGCCATGGCACATACACACAATGGAATATTATTCAGCATTAAAAAGAAATGAATTATCTAGGCATAAAAGGGTATGAAAAAACTTAAATACATATTACTAAGCAAACAAATCTAATTTGAGAATGCTACTGTATGATTTCAACTACAGGACATTCTGTGAAAGATAGAACTGTGGGGACAGTAAAATGATCCATGGCTACTGAGGGTTAGGGGGGGAAAGAGATAAATACTCAGAGGACAGAGAGTTTTTAGGTCAGTGAAACTACCCTGTAGAACAAGATGATGGTGTGTGACTATCATTATACATTTGCCCAAATAAGAGAATGTACAACATGGAGAGTGTACTGTAGTGCAAAGTATTGTCTTTTGGTAATAATATATCAATGTTGTTCATCAATTATAATAAATATACCACTCTGGTGTGGGATTTCGATAATGAGAGATGCTGTGCATATGTGAGGCAGAAAATTATGGGAAATGTCAGGATTTCCTCTTAGTTTTGCTGTGAACTTAAAACTACTCCAAAAAATAAAGTTTTAAAAAACAATTGAGTGTGACTAATACATTAAGGCCTCCAATGGAAAAAGCAGACACTATTCAAGTGCAGACAGGTAATGTCAGAAGAGAGATACTTTAAGAAAGTATCGTAGAAAACAACACAAACAAAAACATTATAACAGAAATGAAAAACACCTTTGATATGTTCATTAGTAGACTAGACACAGCTGAGGAAAGAATATGTAAGCCTGAAGATCTATCAATAGAAAATGATCAAAGAGAATTACAAAAAAAAAATGTTTTTAAAGAGAGATTGGAAATAAAAAAGTAAATACAATTTCAAGCAGTGTAGCATGTATAATTGGAAATATAAGAGGAAATAAATAAATAAATAAATAAATAAACAAACAAACCTATGTGTAGATTTATAATGGCCAAACACTTTCCAAAATTAGTGAGAAACACCGAATTACTGATCCAAGAAGCTAAGAAAGCATCCAACAGAATAAACACCACTAAAAAATCTGTATTTTTGTTTTTCTTACACTTTAAAATAATTTGCTTTAAAGTAATTTCTTAAACTAATAATAGTATTATTTGTGTGCTTATAGTATATAGATAAGTGAAATGAATACAGCAATGTCATAGAAATTGTCAATGAAGAAGGAATTGGAAATGTATTAGGTACCTGCAATACACATAAAGTGGTATAATATTATTTGAAGGTGGACTTAGGTTAAAGATGTATATTACAAACTCTAGGCCAATCATAAAAGTGTTTTTAAAAGAAATGTAATTCATATGCTAAGATGAGATAAAGTTGGATCTTATATATGCTCAATTAAAACCGGAGGAAGCAGAAAGAGGAACAAATTAAGAAAAAAACTAAATGCCATACATAGAAAACAGTTACAAGCATGGTTGATATTAACCTACTTATAACAATAATCACTGTAAATGTGAATAGTATGAATCTAGCAATTAAAGGATAGAGTAAATAAAAAGAAGAACCAGCTATATGTTGTTTAAGGGAAATCCAATTTAAACATAAAGATTCTGATAGATTAATAATAAACAAATGAAGAAATATTTACCATCTTAATCTAAAAAAACAGGAATTGTATAATTCAAAGCAAGGAAAATTATCACAGATATAAAGAAGCATCACATAATGATAAAAAGATCAATTTTCCAAGAAACAACAATCTTTAACAATATGAACCTAACAATGTATTTTGAGTGTCAACATATTTGAGATAAACCTCATAGAACTGAAGGGGAAACAGGCAAGTCCATTATTATAGATGAAGTATTCAACACTCTCTTTCAGTAACTTATAGACCAATCAGGAATAATATCAATAAGGATATAGTTAACCTGATCAGCACTCTCCATTAACTGGATTTACTTGGAATTTATACCTTTAAAAATATATCAACAAACTGATTGGAAAGTTTACATGGAAAGACAAAAAAACAGAAGAGTCACACAATACTGAAGATAAACAACAATATTGAAGGACTCACACCATCCAACTTCAAGACTCTACAGGCTATTTTAGTCAAGACAGCACAGTATCAGTGATGAAAGAATAAACACCATGTAGATTAATGGAAGAGAAGACATAGCCCAGAAAGAGACTTATGCAAATAAGTCAACTCTTTGTTGACTAAGTAGCAAAGGCAATCTAGTGAAAATATTTTTTTCACTAAATAGTACTGGAGTAATTGGGCATCCCATACCCAAGAAGAAGAAGGAGGAGGAGCAGGAGATAGAGTGGAGGCAATGAAAAAGAGGAGGAAGAGAAGAAGAAAGAAAAGAAAATAAATGTAAAAAAATCAAGACACATTCTTTTTTTATTTTAAAGATTTTTATGTATTTATAGAGAGGGAAGGGAGGGAGATAGAGAGAAACATCAATGTGCGGTTGCTGGGGGTCATGGCCTGCAACCCATGCATGTACCCTGACTGGGAATCGAACCTGTGATGCTAAGATACATTCTTTAAATATCTCACAAAAAATTTACTCAAATTCAGTCATATGCCTAAATATAAAACACAAAACTAAAATATTCTTTAAAAAACATAAGAAAACCTAGATGACCTGGGATTTGTTGATATATCTGATAAAGTGCTTTTATCCAAAATATATAAATAACTCTTTAAACTCAAAAATAAAAACTATATGCAACCAATTAAAAGTGGGCAAAAGAGCAGACACATCAACAAGAAAGATACACAGATAAACAACATAACAAAAACCTGCTCAAAATCATTTTTCTTTAGGAATTTAAGGATTACAATTTAAAACAACAAGGAGATACCACTGCCTATTTGACTTGGTAAAATCTCCCCCACTCCCAAATACTAACAATGACAATTGCTGGCAAGAATGTAGGACAACAGATACTCTAATTTATTGCTAATGAGAATGCAAAATGATATGCCCACATTTGTTGAAAGATAGTTTATAGGCTGCTGGTAAAAGATGAAGTCAAAGTAAGTGCTGTACTCACATCGTCCTGTGGCCACATCAAAATTACAACTAAATGAGATGGAATACTCATCATTGAGAACCATCTGAAACCTAGCTGCACCAAAGTCTTATAACTAAGGATATATATCATATCCAAACTTGTAAGGGGCAGAAAAGAACAAGGTTGTCCCACACTCATGTATGTTAAAAATTGGGAGGGATATCTAGGCTATAGATGGCCCCCAAAGGAGCATGGGATCCCAGCCTTACGCCAGGCCCCCAGTCCAGGATTCCAGTGCCTAGAGAGAGAAGTCCCCATAACATGTGGCTGTGAAAACCAGCAGGGATTGTGGTTGAGTGAGAATGGGGGATTCTTAAGTCTTAGGCATCCTTATTAAAGGGCCTATACACAGACTTACTCACTCAATTGCTCTGAGCTCCAAGATTGGGTTAGCAGCTCAAAAGGTGCCAGGAATATATGGGGAGAAACTGAATTGTCCGTCATCTAGGTCCCATTGTGTAATAGTTAGCACTCTGGACTCTGAATTGTCCAGCATTAGGGCGAGGGCTAAAGGGAAAGCTTTCTGCCAGACAGAATTGCTGGCAGGAGTGTTTGTTCCTTTGCTGAGCCCCTACACTACAGAGCTGGCAGGAGGGTACCATATCTGAATCTCCATCCACCTGGCTAATGCTGTTTGCCCAGTCCTGCTGATTCCCCAAGACCTCAGCACACCCAGCTTGTGGGCACTCCCAAGTCAGTGGTGATTGCAGCCACTCCTTGCAGCTTATTAGCCTGGGCGTCTCCCTCCCACTGACATGACAGCAGCAATCAAAGCTCATCAGGAGGGTGTGCACATTATACCAGACAAAACAGACCTTAAAACAAAGGTTTATAACAAGAGACAATGAAGGACCCAGCAACTCAGCTTCTGGATATTTACCTGAAGAAATGCAGAACACTAATTCTAAAAGACATATGTATCCATATGTTCATTGCAGTATCATTTACTATGGCTAGCATATGAAAGCAGCCAGGTGTTTACCAATGGAGGAATAGATTAGGGAGAGGTGCTGTATATATGCAACAGAATACGACTCACCCATAAAAAAAGAGTGAAGTCTTGCCATTTGTAACAACATGGATAGATGTAGAGGGTGTTATGCTGAGTCAAATGAGTCAGACAGAGGAAGACAAATACCATATGATTTCACTTATATGTGGAATCTGAGAAACAAAATAAACAGTCTGGCAGAACAGAGACAGACTCATAGATAAAGGGAACATTTTGACAGCTGCCAGATGGGAGGGGGTTAGTGAGGTGGGTGAAAAAGGTGGAGGGAATAATAAGTACAAATTGGTAGCTATAGAGTAGTCATGGGGATGTAAATAAATAGTCAATAAACTGCAGTAACTATGTATGGTGTCAGATGGGTACTGGGTTTTTTAGGTGATCACTTTGTAAGTTATATAAATGTCTAATTGCTGGGATGTATACCTGAAGTCAATATAGTATTGTATATCAACTATAGTTAAAAATAAAAAAAATAAAAAAAACCCAGAACACCTAAATAGTGCTGTCAGTTAAAGAAATTGAATCAGTATTTAAAAATCTTCCAACAGAAATATATCAAATCCATATGATTTTAATGGTTCCAAATGTACTAAAAACAAATAATTTCAATCTTATAGTTTTCCAAAAAAACAAAAAAAAGAAGATATTGTTCACAATTCATTTTATGAGGTTAGCAAAGCCTTGATAATAAACCTGAAATTATAAGAATGAAAGGGGAAAATTGCAGGCCAATCTCATTGATGAATACAAATGTAAAAAAAAAATCCTAAATAAGATATTAGCAAGTCAACCCTAGCAATAATTTAAAAAATATACTACATCAAGCTCTGGGTGGTGTGACTCAGTTGGTTGACATGTTGTCTCATAATCAGAAATGTTACAGGTTCCATTCCTGGTCAGGGCACAGGACTAGGTTGCAAGTTTTGTCCCTGGGTTTGGGCACATGCAAGAGGCAACCCATAGAGGTTTCCCTCTTACATCAGTATCTCTCCCTTTCTCTCTCACTCCCTTCCCCTCTCTCTAATGTCAATAAGCATGTCTTCAGGTGAGGACAAAATATATATATATATGTGTGTGTGTGTGTGTGTGTATCTTCATGATTAAGTGGAATTTATCTGAAGAATGCATATCAAATTTAAAAATTAGTGGTAGCCAGGGATGGAGTTGGGGGTAGGAGAGAAGGGAGAGGAATGAAGAGGGCAAGTGCAGAGGGAAATTTTAAGACAGTGAAACTATTATGTTTGATACTATAATGATGGATACATAAACTTATATATTTGTCAAAACCCATAGAACTTTACAGCACAAAAAGTGAACCCTAATAGAGACCATTAACTCAATTGATGATAATATATCAATATTGATTCATCAATTGTAACAAATGTAGAACACTAATGCACGATGTTAATAATAGAGGAAAATGTGGGGAGAAAAGAGTATATGAGAACTCTGTAATTTTGGCTTAATTTTTAGTAAGCCTAAAATTACTCTAAAAATAGAGTAAAAAAAATACACAGCTTGACAGTTTCTTATAAGTTGTCATATGACCTAGTAATTACTCTCCTAGGCATGTTCTTAACTGATTTGAAAATTTATGTCTATGTAAAATATGCACGTGAACATTTTTAACAACTCTTTGGAAACACCAAAAACTGAGAGAAATCAATATGTCTTCCATAAGTGAATGAATAAGCAAACTATAGTGCATCCATATAGTAGAATATTACTTAGCAATAAAAAGAAATAAGCTATCAAGTCACAAATGACATGAATAAATCTTACACAAATATTGCTACATGAAAAAAGTCTAATAAGGCTACATACTTTCTGATTCTAATTATATGATATTGTGGAAAAAGAAAAAAATTAAGAAAAGTAAAAAGTCAGTAGTTTCCAGGAGTTCAGTGGAAGTGAGAGGGAATAGATGAAGCATGGAGGTGGGGATGGATTCTTCAAATGAAGAAGCTATTCTGTACACTATTGTAATACTTGAATGCATTAGTGAAGAGCTATAAAACTTTACAGCACTAAGTGAACTTTAAAATATGCAATTTTTTGAAATTATTTAAGAAGTTAAGAAGATGCGAGATGAAAAGCACACTATGACAAAACAATCTCACTTTATGCATGAAACAACTTCACTGAAGGGGCTGTTTTTAAATCTATCAATGTGATTATGCATATCTTGATTCCAGCTCACAATTCTGTCTAATTCGATTGCTGTTTTTGGCCATATTTTTGGGTACATACCAATGAAAAATTATTTTATATTTCTAGAACGCCCAACCTTTATTATTATAAAGTGACTTTCTTTGTAATGTTCAATAATGCCTTACAGATTATTTTTTTATATTAGAGGCATTGTTTATTAAATTGGTGTTTAAATGGTTAACTTTTTCCTCTTTTTACTTTCAAACTTACTGTATCCTTACATTTAAGTTGACACATATTTTAAATATAGTCATATTTTTTATCAAATGTGAAATACTTTATCTTTGATTGAAGCAGTTCTTCCATATTTAATGTGATTATTTTGTATTTATTTTATTATAATATTACTATATACACATTGTATTTTCCTTATGTGTTCTATTTTTCTCTTTAATAGTTACTGTATATTTTTATCATCATACTTTCTTTCCTTTTTTTGGTTTGAAAGTTATAAGCATTTTCTTTTGCCAATAATCTTAGTCACTATAAAACATATAATGTATTGTTGACTTGTAACAGTCTACTCTTACTCTTTTTTAAAAATATTTTATTTACTTTTAGAGAGGGGGGAAGGAGAAATAAAAGGAGAGAAACACGAATGTGAGAGAGAAACATTGATCCATTGCCTCTTGTATACAACCCAACCAAGGACTAAACCTGCAACCAAGACGTGCCCTGACAGGGAACTGAATCAACAACCTTTCCCTTTTCAAGATGATGCCAAATGAACTGAGCCACTTGACTAAAAGTCAAGGCTACTCTTAGTCTTCATTTATTTTCTTTTTTATAAAATGTAAGGTCCTTCAAAACTTTTTAATTCTACTTCTCTTCTTACTGCTTAAATGTTATGATTGTGGGAATTTGATTTGATATAGTTTAAACCCCACATTGTCATTACTGCTTTAAACATAATTTTTCAAAAACTTTAATTGATTGATTAATTGATTTTAGAGAGAGAGAGGGAGAGAAAGAAAGAGAGAGAGACATTCATTTGTTGTTCCACTTATTTATGCATTCATTAGTTGTTTCTTTTTAAATTTTATTTATTTTTAGAGAGGGGAAGAGAGAGAGAGGAGAGGGACAGAAACTTCAATGTGTGAGAGATACATCATCAATCTGTTGCTTCTCACATGCCCCCAGCTGGGAGCCTGGCGTACAGCTCTGGCATGTGCCCTTACCGGGAATGGAACCAGTGATATTGTGATTTGCAGGCCGGCACTCTAATCCACTGAGCCACACCAGCCGGGACCATTAGTTGTTTCTTATATGTGCCCTGACCAGAGATCAAACCCACAATCTTTGTGTATTGGGACAACATAAACCAACCAAGCTACCTGGCCAGGGCAATGAATAGTTGTTTATATTCACACATGTTTATCATTTATAATTTTCTCTGCTGATTTTTTCCTTCACACAACTCTGTTCTCACATTCCTGATAATTTGCTTATGACTAAGAACACTCTTTAAAATTTCTGTAGTGATGGTTTGCTAGTGGTAAAATCTCTCAACTTTTGTTTTCTTGAATTATTTAACTTTGTTTTCATTTGTATTTTTTGTGATTGAAAATCACAGGTTAGCTATATCTTTCTGTAACTTGGAGCTATCTTTTTACTATTTGTGTCTTTTATTACTGCTTTGAAAAAGTTTTATTAGCCTGTTCTCTTCTGAAAAGCCTCCTTTTTTCTCTAGCCCTTTTAGATATTTACTTTGTATTACTTTTTGGCAATTTCATTAAGATGTATGGAGACTTTGATTTCTTCTTCTATATCATCCTGAGGGATTTTTCAGCCTGTTAAATATTTTCGAGGCTTCTCACCAATTTGGAAATGTTCCAAGCCTGAAAATGTCTACAAATGTTGCCATTGCCCCTATTTTCTTTCTTTTCTCTTTCTATAATCGATTATAGAAATATCTGTAGCTCTCTTTGCTCCTTTTTTTCCATATATGCACTTTTTTGAATTATATTTTATTTATTATGCTATTATAGTTGTCCCAATTGCCCCTCTTTGCCCCCCTTCACCCAGTAACCCCCCACACCCTCAGCAATCCCCACACCATTGTTCATATCCATGAGTCATGCATATTAGTTCTTTGGCTACTCCATTTCCTCTGCTGTACTTTACATCCCCATAGCTATTCTGTAACTACCAATTTGTACTTCTTAATTCCCTCACCTCTTCACCCATTCCCACACACACCCCTTGCATCTGGTAACCATAAAAATGTTCTCTGTATCCACAATTATGTCTCTGTTGTTGTTTGCTTAGTTTGTTTTTCAGATTCAATTATTGATAGATATGTATTTATTGCCATTTCATTGTTCATAGTTTTGATATTGTTTTTCTTCAATAAGTCTCTTTAACATTTTGCATAATAATAGTTTGATGATGATGAACTCCTTTAGTTTGTTCTTGTCCGGGAAGCTCTTTATGTGCCCTTTGATTCTAAATGATAGCTCTGCTGTGTAGAGCAGTCTTGGCTGTATGTTCTTGATTTTCATGACTTCAAATATTTCTTGCCAATCCCTTCTAGCCTGCAAAGTTTCTTTTGAGTAATCACCTAACAGTCTTATGGGAATGCCACTGTAGGTTATTTCTGCTTTCCTCTTGCTGCTATTAAGATTCTCTCTTTACCTTTAACCTTTGACATTTTAATTGCGATGTGTCTTGGGTGGGCAGACAAGGAGGGGCCACATCTGGGATTACAGAATGGCTTTGCTCGGTGGCAACCACTGTAATATTCAGGAAAGCAGAGAAAGCAGAAAGATGATTGAATGATCATATCATTTTCTATGTATTGAGGCCAGTCCTAAAGAAACTTGTAAGACTATGCCCATACTACTTGGCTGAACGGGGCTAAGTTGCTGCCAGTGATTGTGGGCACAGATTCAGGAAAGTGTAATTAGATTTCTGAGACAAGGCCAGAATGTATTCAACATTACACACCAGTGTTAGCATATACTAGAAAACTTAGCATTTATTAAAACATATAGGAAACCACCTGGCTGGCGTAGCTCAGTGGATTGAGCGCGGGCTGTGAACAAAAGTGTCGCAAGTTCGATTCCCAGTCAGGCATGTTGCACATGCCTAGGTTGCAGGCCAGCAACTGTACATTGATGTTTCTCTCTCTCTCTCTTTCTCCCTCCCTTCCCTCTCTAAAAATAATAAATAAAATCTTAAAAAAAACATATAGGAAACCAACTTATTGCAAATAAGATGACAATACAAGTAATAGATTCTTCATATCCTAAATCAAAGTCTTAAAATTATTCTAATTTTTCTATCTCATCTTGGTTCTCTACATAAATCTAACTATGGTGCTAGCTATTCAGGGAGGCTGGGTGTCTCAGAATCATATCTGTTAGACAAGGCAGAAGAACTATCTTATCATCCACCAAACTGTGACCCTTGGATTTCTCATGTCTGCCCTCTTAACTTATTATACTTCAGTTTTTTGAATTACCATCATCTCTTTGTTTTTTATTATTCACTGGAAAAATTTCTTTGTTTTCTAACAGTTCTAATTCCTAATTCCAAAGAGATGGCCTTTGCTTTCCTGATTTGTGCTTTGATTAGGGTTGAAACCTCCCCTAACAAAAGTTTACAACTTTAGAGAACTACATGGTGACAGAAGATGATTTGATTTTTGATGGTGGGCACACAATGCAATATACAGATCATGTATCATAGAAATGTATACCTGAAGTCATCATAATCTTATTAAACATTGCTGCCCCAATACATTTAATTAAAAATAAAATAAAATAAAAACAACATAAAATTAATAAAAAGAAATACCATCTTAGCATATCAGGGATGTCTATTCCTCTTTTGTACATAGTACATCATTGTTTTTCCACATCTTTTGGTGTATCTTTCAATTCACTAATTATCTTTTCAGCTGGGATGATTTGTTTTTAAACCATCTTTTTATTGTGTTTTTCAACATAATTTTACTTGATTTGTTTAAATATGCAGTATTTCTTTTGATATCTTTCACCCCAAAATTTAAATTTGGCTTTCCTTTCTATAAATATAAAAATTATAGTTTTTAATAAGCTGTTTCTAATAAAATAACTTCAATATCTGAAATTACTGGAAGTGTATTTGTGTTGCCTCTTCATTCTGTTGAGCCTGTTTTGTGTGTTTTTTTTTTCATGTGTATCACTCTATTTGGTTGTTTGCTAGACACAGTGCTTGAAAAAATACTTCAAGACGTAATGTCGGGACTAAGATGCTTTTTTCCCCCTTCAGACAGGATTTCTGTTTTCTGCTGTGAGGCACCAGAGGGCACCAGCAGCGCAGGACCTAGGAGGGACTTTGGTTCCTGTCCCTTGACTTACAAGGTCATACTTTCAGTGAGTATGAGACTGTTTTACCAGGGGTCCTCCCATTGGTAGCGGCAGATTTAATCCATGTCCTTTCAGCCTGTTAATCTACAGAAAGAGTAGCTCTGTCTCTACATTGGCAAGGGCCCTTGAGACAAAAACAAATATTGGGGGTGGAGAAGGGGAGAGGGGCTCTTAGAAATATCTGGCCCTCATGGGAAGAAAAGGGGTTGGGTCTGAACCTGTTATGGCATCAAGTCCATATTATCTCAGTGCAGTAGTCTCTTGCCTTCTCATTAACTCTTTAAGAAACATTTTAAAGAAAGAAAGGTTGGTGCAATTAGTCTGCAGCGCACAATCTAATCAGAGTTGTTCTTCAAATGACTAATTTCTCCTTTCAGATTGACACACCACTGACGGCCATTTGGAATCAGTGCCTGGCCCTCCTTCGCATAAAACTCTCTGTGGACAGGTGCCCAGCACTGAAGGGTGATGACTGATGACTGGAATTACTGAATTACAGGCTGTCTAACTAAATGTGACTTTCATATAAATAATGAATATTTTAAAAAATACAAGTAAGACCCAAACATTGCACGTGACATTGACATTATGAATTTTTTATTGTTGATTTGAAATTCAAATCTAACTGTTTCCTTTATTTTTATTTGCTAAACCTGACCAACTTAGTGATGGCTGGCAGGATAAAAGCTGGCTCCAGTGAAAAGTGTGTTTCTAGGAAGTGTTTACAATTTATTGCATTTTTAAATTTATTGCAGCAGTTAGAGTGAAATCTAGTTACAAGCAGAGCAGTGTTATAATGCAATGTTATTTCAAGTAGAATTAAAGAATCTCAGCATATAAGCTTCAGAAGTAAACTAATGCTAACTATTAATGTCCCAATTAAACAATTTTAAAAGCTACATAGGGGTTCTAGGTAAAGATTAAAATGCAGATGTCATGAAAATATAGATATCATTTGCTAATGCCAAAATAATTATAAAGTGTTTTATGTTATTTCTGGAGAAATTATATTGAGCCAAAGTTTGAAATAAACTACATTAAAAAGACTTTACAAAATCACCATAAGAATTGATGTTAGCAAACCAAATCCTCCAAACCTCTCACCATTGAGGAGTTACACTGGAGAAGAATGCTCCCTGATGTGTATATTTATATAGACCTCATTTGGAATTTTGCAATAGTGCTCAATAGCTTGTGCCAACTTATTTGCCAAACATTCCCTTTTCCATATGTAGTTATGTATTAATTATATCCTTTATTGAAATAATCTTAGATACCAGTGTAACACCTGTCAATCAAATTATTATATTCTCAAGAATAGCACATTCAGGAATAATTTCGGTTATTCCATAAGGGCAGTTTTCCTTTGTGATAAATTAGTTACCACAATTTCAATATAGTCATGAGTTAAAGGTATACTTCATATTTGTGAGATATATTTTCATTTTCATTTCATTTTATTTCATTTCATTTCATTTCATTTTATTATTTTATTTTATTTTATTATTTTATTATTTTTTAATTTTAATTGTTCAGGTACAGTTTTCTGTCTTTTACTTCCATCCCAGCCTGCCCCCCTAATTCTCCCCACTTCCCACCCATTTCCACCCCCCTAGTTTTTGTCCATGTGTCCTTTATACTTGTTCCTGTAAACCCTTCACCTTTTCCCCTGAAATTCCCTCCCATCTCCCCTTTGGTCAGTGTCAGCCTGTTCTCCATTTCAGTATCTTTGGTTATATTTTGTTTGTTTTTTTGTTTTGTTGTTTAGGTTCCTGTTAAAGGTGAGATCATATGATATTTGTTTTTCATCGCCTGGCTTATTTCATTTAGCATAGTGCTTTCCAGTTCCATCCATGCTGTTGCAAAGGGTAGGAGCTCCTTCTTTCTTTCTGCTGCATAGAATTCCACTGTGTAAATGTACCATAGGATTTTTTTATTCATTCATTTACTGATAGGTTCCTAGTTGCTTCCAACACTTGGCTATTCTAAATTGTGCTGCTATGAACATTGGGGTGCATAGGTTCTTTTGGATTGGTGTTTTACGGTTCTTAGGATATAATCCTAGCAGTGGAATTGCTGGGTCAAAAAGCAGATTCATTTTTAGTTTTCTGAAAAAAATCCCATACTTTTTTGCATAGTGGTTGTATCAGTCTGCAGTCCCACCAACAGTGCACTAAGTTCTCCTCTTCTCCACAGCCTCTCCAACACATGTTGTTTGTTGCTTTGTTTATGATGGCCATTCTGACCCATGTGAAGTGGTGCTCAGTATTGCTAGCTATCAGAGAGATGCAGATTGAAACCATAATGAGATTCTACTTCATTTGAATTTTTAATCAGAGTTTATTTCAAACCTTGTATGCTGCTATTTAGACTTTCTTTTACTACATACAAGAAGCAATTTCTTTGCCACAAAGATTCCATCCTGTCATTCACTTTGCCTTGTATTTGCTCCAACGTTCAACATTGCATGCCATCAGATTGAATATATGTGCTGTTGGTCTCCATGTCTTGATCACTTGTGCAGGTTGGAAACAGAAAAAGGACAAAAACCTAAGAAACTATTAAACTATCCTCAATATTTTCTAAAGTTCTGACATACTTCTTTTAAATGTATGCTGTTTTATGTTTTAGAAAGTTCTTTTTCTATTATTGCCTTGTTTGTCCTAAACAATTCAATTACCCAACTCCCATTTCTTTGTTTAAAATTGTTCTTTATAACAGAGATTGTAACCATAATTGAAATGTTGCCCAACATAAAGGAAAAGAGAGTCGAAAACAAATATAGGTTTAATTTCAGTCCAGGTATTGCTTATAGTTTTTTTCCAGTTGACAAAATCTCTAATTGTTCTTTAGTAAATGAGAAAAGAACGTCTTTTTGTTGTTTCAAGTAGCAGTTGTTAGTTATTATTGAGTAATCAAAATATCCCTAGAATACAGTTGAAAAAACACTGTGTGAAGTTGCATTAGTTAGGATGTAGGTTTTTGCTACATTAACAAAAATGTGAATATTACAATCACTTAAGAAAATTATTTTTTCTGTCATGTCAAAATCTGAGGTAAGTAAACTATGCCTAATATTTATCATTTATCTCTACAACATTAAGAATACCAGCTTCTTGACCTTTTCACTTCATCACCCTCAAAATGTAGCTTATATTTTCTGTTTCAGGAGGTAAGGACGTGTCCTTAAGAGCTCCACCCAGAAGTTATAGCTGTACTGCTCACCTGTCGTTGGCCAGAATTCAATCAGCTGGACAAACCTAACTATAGGGGAGTCTTGAGGTTGACTGTCATGTGCACAGGAAAAGTAAAAGCATTCTGTACTAAAGTATGAGGGGAGAAGTGGATACAGGGAGACAGCAAGCAATCTCTAGTGCAATAGTCATACATCTTTTCTTCGTTTGTTTAAATTTGTCAAATATTTTTTATTTTCTCTTATGTGCCAGGTATAATGCCAGATGGCAAAAAATTAGAGATCACAAAATAAGGTTCCTATCCCCTAATCAATATTGTTTCTGCCTAGTCAGTTAAATATTATTTAAATAAAACACAAATTAATTACATTATAGATTAAATTGTATATGTAATATAGATTATAATAGGGAGAGTCTTATTATAAAGTCTTAAAGAAAGAGTAAGATTAGCTAAAGACAAGAGGGATAATCATTCCATTCAGAGAGAACAGTTTAAGTTAAATATTTCAGAGTAAAATAAATCTAACTATGAACTTAAAGAATGTTAGCATGAACTATAAGAGTGGCATTGTAAAGGTTTTTTATTCTTTTGTGAAAAAATAAAAATAAGTCACTGAAAGAATTTTAATCTTTCTTCTTTGTCAACCATTAACCCAGTTCACCAGTGGACTACTAAATTCACCAAATTAAGCCAATAAAAACCCGTCAAAGATGCTCAGTTTTAAAATCTATACATTATTTGTGTACTAAGTACAAAATTTTCAAGCTTTCATTCGCCCTTGGAATTTGCTTCTTTATCTTTTATAAATGTTCTTTGAAAATATGGCTGTGCTGACCTTTAGCTATCCCCTTCATTTCTATTGGCATACATAATTCATGAGGATATCATCAGAATATTACTTTTGAGAGGTTTATTTTGATCTCTTCATTAAAAGCCATCTCTTTTTGATTTTTTTCTAAATTTTGAGACTAAATCTATGTTAAGAATTCCTTGATACAAAATAGTCACTTTCTCCCAATGTTAAGTTCATAAAATGCACATAACTTTCCAGAATAATGAAAAATTCTGAAATTGAGTATATTATGTTTGAAAACAAAGTTCAAATATATTGACTTCAATAATTAAAGTTGCATTTATTTTCTAGGATATACCTTTGATATTTTAGTTATATTGAAAGATGTGTATTGGTTATAAATCATAATATTTTGTAAGTAATAGTAGATCTATTTACTCTAGTCCATTGTTCTCATTTCAAAATTGAGGTCTGTTGAGATGTGTCATTTCCAAAGTTACATAAGAGGTAAAGAACAATACTGAAGACACAGTGCAGCGTTCCTGACTCTCAGTCCAATGGCCCTTCTCTGCAACCCTGAAAATGCCACTGCAATTAATTCTACCTCTACCTAGTGAATGATGCTCTGAAATGGGTGGGTAGATTAAGCAATGAAGTGAGATACAAAATTTTTTGTGTGTTTTCTTGCTACACACACACACAAATCAAGTGAGTTAAGTGGGTTAAGGCATGAATTAAAGCAAGGCATTTAAAGACAAAATCTAAGAAGTTTTGTACTATTTTGACATACGCTGTTACCAAATAACCCCACATTATGTCCTACTGAAATATATACATCAATGTATATAATATTTATATAAGTATAGAGGATATCTGTGAAGGCTTGACTAGATTTATAATTTAAATACATTTTTAAAATTGTATGGTTCAAAAATTAGCTCAATTTGTAATTTTAAAACTGAAATTGATGACTTGATAACTGAAAATAAGATAATTTTATTATGACATAGGCTTAATTAAAAATCACCTTTTTATGGTTAAATAATATGGTAATACTTATTAGATCCAGTGGGTTATAATCTAGGCAGTCATAAGCTTAAGTGAATGTGGAATTCCTTATTAATTCTCTGGGTTGTATTGGAACATTTGGTCCTTGCTTAAGCATCTTAAAGAAGTGATTTACAGCTCTCATCAAAGCTACAAGGGAAAGGTACAAAATTCAACTTTATTTAAGCAAAAGATTCAAGACGTTAAAAATAGTAAAAAAATGTTCTAGTGAGCTCTTAAATATTCTAAAATGTGGGTTAAATGCCACCCAAAATGAAACTGTTTCAACGACAATACTTGAGACTATCTGCAGAGGAAAGCTTAAATGGTCTTAGTGCAAATTTTGTAAACAGTCTCAAAATGAAGTAAAAAAATTTGTGCAAACATTTGAAAACAAAATTTTCAAAGCCTCAAATTATTTGTGTAAAAATATTTAATTACCATATTGCAAAGGTGCTTTTTTCTTCTATTAGTTTTAGATTTGTTGTTTTTATCAAAGCTATGAAGAGATATATAAAACTTATAATCTTGGCAATTCATGTTCCTAAGTATGGTTGCATATAAAATATAAACAGAACACATTAATGCAAGAATGTAGTAACACTGAGGTTCTTTGAGCCTAGATTGTTGACCTTTGACATTAACTGTATTTGAGTCCTGTCTCCATTCATGTAGTTAACCCCTCTTTTCCTCCCTAGGGACTCAACATTAAACAGTTTTAATAAATGGTACCTGTCTTCCTTTGTTTTCCCTCAGTTTCGTGAAGAATTCTGTTACAAAATTGAACACACCTAGGAAATGGACATCACAAGTATAAGATAGGACACCTCTAATATTTATTAGTTTTAGTATATCAATCACCATTTTGGACCAATACTGTTAACTGAATATATTTCTTGGCTAAAAATAAAATAAAAAATAATAAAATATTATTTTAATCACTCAACTTTAAAATTGCAGAATAACAGTTTTTAAAATTTTAAACAAAATAGCAGGGAAAGCTATTTCTGACATTCCCATAACATATCATACTTTTAAAATTTTCGTATATGAGAAAAAGAAGATTCAAAAATTGATATTTGGTTTAATCTTCAATCAGTATTTTCTTAATAATATATACTATCATATAAAACATATATGTCTAAAAAGATGTAGAGAACAGTGGATATGTTAATTAATTCATGAGTGTTTTTTATGTTTTAATTATTATATATTTTTTTTATTTTTTAACTACAGCTGATATATACTCTATTTGGTTCAGGTATATAACCCAGAGATTAAACTTTCATATAACTTACAAAGTGATTACCCATCTGACATCATACATAGTTATTACAATATTATCAACTATATTCCTCATGCTGTACTTGACATCCCCAAGACTATTCTGTAACTACCAATTGTGCTTATTAACCCTTTCACATATTTCACCCTTTCCCACCAAATCAACTCCCATCTGGAAACCATCAAAATGTTCTCTGTATCTCTGAGCTGTTTATGTTCTGCTTGTTTGTTTATTTTGTTTCTTAGATTCCACATATAAATAAAATTAAAATCATATGGAATTTATCTTTCTTTGTCTGACATTTCACTCAGCATAAGATCCTCTGGGTCCACCCATGTTGTTGCAGATGGCAAGATTTCATTCTTTTTTATGGCTGAGTCATACTCCATGGTATTTATATATGCACCACTTCTCCTTTATGCATCCATCTATCGATGGACACTTAGGTTGCTTTCATGTCTTGGCTATTGTAAATATGCTGCAGTGAACAAATGGATACATATGTCTTTTTAATTTAGTATTTTTGGTTTCTTCAGATAAACACCCAAAAGTGTAATTGCTGAGTAGTCCTTTATATACTGTCTCTTGTTTTAAAAGCTTCATTTGCCTTTGTTTTAAAGTCAGTTTTGTCTGGTATAAGTATTGCTACCCCAGCTTCTTTGTTTCCATTTTCATGAAATATATTTTTTCATCCCTTTACTTTCAGTCCATGTGTATCTTTCGATCTGAAGTTGCTTGTAAAAAGCATGTTTAAATGTCTTAGTTTGTTATCCATTCAGTGACTCCATACTTTTTATTGGAACATTTAATCCATTTGCATTTAAAACAACTGTTGATAGACACGTGTTTATAGCAATTTTATTATTTATATGTTTTTCTTTTTTTTTCTTCCTCTTCTTAAAGGAGACCATTTAACATTTCTTGTAATGGTTTGGTGACAGTGAACTCCTTCAGCTTCTTCGTGTCTGGGAAGCTCTTTATCTGCCTTTCAATTCTAAATAATATATAGCTTTGCTGGGAAGAGTAATCTTGGCTGCATGTACTCGATGAGTTTATCCCTTAAATGTGTCACTCCTGGAGATGGTTGGATGATGCTCCAACACAGTCCTAAATTTTATACCAAGTGTGCTGGCTCTGGGGCCTCCAGGGAGTTGCAGGCCAAGATCAGCTGCTGCCTATGCCCTGCCAGAGGCTACTGAGCATGAGCTACAAAGTAATCCACCAATGGCTGCTTCTTGTGCTGAGCTTGTAGGTGACTGGGTGAGGCCAAGATGAGAACCAAGGCCATCTGCCACTAGTGCTGGGCCTGGAGCAACTAAGCAAGGACATGCTGAAGCCAGATGCTGCTCACCTGGTATTTATGAAAGTTTGAGAGATTTTAGTAATGTCTTCAGCATGAGTCAAGATAGGCTATATGGAAAAGCCACTGGAAATGGCGTGGGTGAGCCTATATATTGGGTGCGGTGGAGTGTCGGGAATCAGGAGGCCTGCACGAACAGTGTTGGCCAAATTGATGTAGACTCAGATATGGCACCTATCTTCCCACTCTCTGTGGGAGGAGGACTCAGCAAAGGAACAACAGCTTCTGCCAGCTCTTTGGTCTGGAAGAAAGTAGCCTGTCCAACACTCTCCCTAGAACCAGATAATTCAGTTCCTCCCCATATGTTCCTGGCACATTTTGAGCTGCCACCGCAGTGTTAGAGCTCAGCACTGGGGAGCCCAAGTAAGTCCATGGACTGGCCTTATAAGAGGAGAGCATGCTCAGGACTCTAGAAGTCTTTTGTCTCAATGAGTGTTTTTCAATGATTACTTAATATAGCCTAAATACTATGCTTCATCTAATCTAAGATGCTGATTTTTTTTCACATTTTAACATTTCTGAAATTAGAATGTACCTTAAAAAATCATACCAGACAAAAAGCAGCTGTGATATAGTTGTCATTGCCTTCTCATGTGAATCAAAACAAGCAGAAGGTTATTAGGGCTTGAAAGTCCAGGAGATAATAGAGAAGCCCACTTTTGAGAATTGTTACATCATCAATACTTTTAATGTAGCACAGAACAATTTACTTAGAAAAACAAATATATTGACAACTCATATCAAAATACCATTCAGAAATGTCCAGTTTTGAATATGGAAAAGTTTTACAAATACATTTTCTGATTTGTTTAGCATACACACATGTAGAAGGGGGAGGGGGAATTAAAAAAATCTCTGTGTAAAACAAAACTAAAAGTCCTTTTTAAGTAAGTGTAAAATATGATATCTAAGTGATTACAAAAGCATTATACCACAGTGTAATTGATAGCATTTTTCTTCCTTCGTGATTAATAGAGGTATATCGTTGATACAAGGAAGGAACCAAAAAAACAGAATTTATTTATAAAAAGTGTGTATTCTCACATGTTTAAGCTTCAGTCACCTTCAAAGTACTCTCCATTTGATGCAACACACCTACTGAGTTTTTTTCCTCTGTTCAAAACAGCTCTTTAACTCATTGATTTTGATGCCTTTTAGTGCATTTGCCATTTTTGTTTCACCTCTCCCACATCAGCAAATGTTTCCCTTTGAGGACATTTTTCATTGGGAAACTGAAAAAAAAAATGTAGCTCAGGGTAAAATCGATTGAGTAGGAAGGGTGGGGCATGGGGCCATGCTATTTTGGGTCAAAAACTGCTGAATACCAAGTACAGGTGTGCTTGTAAATCACCCATCATGAAACGGGCAAATGGGTTGAAAGAGGCTAAAAAAAATTTCACTGAAATTGAAGGCAGCCTCTTGCAACAACACCAGCTGATACACTGATACAGATGAGTTCCTAGAACACTCACCTAGCTGGGGAAGCCTGTACTACAAGGAGCCCACCCTCCAGAGATAATTTTGGTTTTGGGGGTCATCCCTTATATAGTAGACACTTTGGGTCCTTATCCCCAAGACCCCTTGACCTACTTCTGATTTCCATTGAGCTGTAGTAATGGTTTCTGTGCTCATTGGCAATGTCCAACCTAAAGATTCCAGGGTCTACTTTTGGATTAACCCAACCTAAGACAGACAGTATCCTGGATGTGATTAATTATGATCAATGAAATGAATGAGTTTTTTTTCTTTTCAAGGCCGAGTTATATACAACAACATATATAGTAAACTAAATATCTCCGAAAATTATTCATTCAAATTACTTTGCTTGAAAAATATCTGTTAACATAAAAATATTAAAACCAGCTGCAATAATTTATTATTCTCACCCTTCTAAATGTCAAAAGTGTACTTAATCTCTGACATATGAATATATTACAACCGATATCTCCAATTAATGAAATGCAGGAGTGATACATAATTTAAAACACTTGAGTGCAGTAATAGAATACAGATTTTAAAAGCACACTTATGTGTTCTATAATCACACGTTTCATCATGATAAGAAAATGCCTAAAATTGTGAGTCACTTGTAAAACCATAAATTCCTAAGCATTGCACATTTTCCTACCTACCTCTAACCTTTCATTGTGGCTAAACATGGAAATCAAAGACTGCTCCAGACACGGTTATAGTACATATATTTACCCATAATACCATGACAAAAAAAAAGGTGTTCTATGTCATTTTCATTATTTTTCTTAAAATAATATTAACACCAACAAATTCCTTTTGCACATTATCATGTTCAATGTAATATGTGCTATAGAATCTTCTATAATGAGTAAGAAACAGTCATTGTAAGTACCCATGTTGCCCATTGTAGGTAAGTCGGATAAAATCAATAGAATGAAACTTTCAAAATATAAATAAAATGTGATTAAAATCTAAATGAATGTCCAGTGAAGGAAGAAGTTATAACTGTTTCATAATTTAAGGAAACCTTTCTCAAGGCTGTGACATTTCAGCGAAGGTGTAAAAAATGAGTAGATCTTAGCCACGGGAGGAAGAAAACTTGTGCTAGAAAGGTGAGCTGTGAGCAGGGACCCAAAGATGATAACAGCATGCAGGATCAGCAAACCAAAAGCTGCTCAGTGTGGCTAAGACATGACGTGAAGGACAATATGAAGTGGCTTTAGGACCTGTCCCAGAGAGTCTGCATTCGAAGGTGAGTGACTGGAATGACAGAGATGGGCCATATGGTAGGTGAGTAGGAGGTGTTGCATGGGTCACCGGCCAGCAGTGATCATGGAATGCTGCAGATGACTCTTCGAAACTCGAGAAAAAACATACAAAGATACAACCAGGTCCTGTGGGGGAATAGGAACAGCAGGGCCACTCCTCACATGGGGAGCCCCTTGGCCACCCTTTCTCCTGGAGGGCGCCGCTTGGCCACCCTCCCTGGTGGGAAGAGTGCTCTGTTCCCCATCAGGAAAGGCTGTTTATTGGTATTGTTTGCATAAGAATTCAGGTAAAAGCTCAGTACTCATTGCTAGGAAGTAAGGATCAAACAATAGAAAACAAGGAAGTCTGAGGGCCTATTTTGAGTCAGGGTCAAAGAGCTGTAAGACTTTTAAGGAACAAACTAACTTCCTCCTTGGACCCTTCTCATTCAGTCTGAGAGTATTCTAAACAAAGCAGGTTTCACAGGATTTTACATATTCTTTCTTAGGCCTGATCACCGGGGAACCTGCCCTTTTCAGCACAGAGCTGCACCACCCTGTCATTGTTTCAGGTTTAGGTGGAGCAAGGGAACTAAGGCAACCAAGAGATAAGGAGATTTTCTCCCAGAGGATGAGGACTCAGGCTATGTCAAAGCCGGGGAGCGAGGGTCCATCACCCCCTTTTGCTGTAGCCCCCAAAGTCCTTTCTTGGGGGCCTCCCACGTGATCATGCCTGTCTTAGATCATTCCCCCCTTGGGGAATTTTACCCGTCTTTGGCTAACTGACCAAGCTTTGGCGTTCGGTTATGAATGAAGCAGCAGAAGCAGCGCTCCTGCCAGGGAGATAAGCTTTTGTCTCCTTGCTGGCTTACAGTTTCAAGGCTTTCCCTTACCCTTGCCTAGGCGGGGGTTACAGCTTCTGATACCAGGCAGGGCGGTTCCCAACAGGAGGAGTGCTAGGATAATGCAACACAAGCAGTGTCAAAGGAGAGTAGTGTTTGAAGAAGAGGAAGATGACCATGTGAAATGCTACAGAAAAAAATTAAAGCTAAAGATATCTGACAAAAGGCTACTGTCTTACAATGTCACTATCCTCTGCGAGTATAACGAATCATGAAATTTTTAATTCATGTGAGGAAAGAGTGAGAAACCACCAATAAAAGAATGTAAATCACTCTTGTAAGAAGTTTTGAGAAGGAAAAGGAAAAAGGCTTAACTTTGTACTTCCTCATTTCTTAGTATTTTGCTGATGAACATTTTTGTTAAGAAGTACCCGTGTCCTTTTTTTAAAAATAACAAGATATTATATCTCTCAGTCCTAACATAGTTTCATTGATGACAGAAAACAATTTGTGCTTTGTTTGGTAGTTATAGCATTCTCCAGCACCCAGGACCCTATAAAACATGTAATTGTAGCTTCTTAAATGATAAAAGGGAAAAATGGTCAACAAATGATAGTAGTTAAATTTGACAAATTTTCAAATTCACAACTGCTGAATATTTGGAATTTTCTTTTTAAATAACAAATTTAATAAAAAATAATAACAAATAATCAAATAAATAGTAAAGGTCCATTACAGGAAAAGAAGAATGTAGAGATTAAAAGAGTAAGAATAAAACATTCATAATCTGTGAATCTAGAGAACACTTTTAACATTTTGAAGTATAGCCTATCAGTTGGAGGAAAGAATAAGTATGTGCAAGTTTTGGAATCCTACCTTTTTCTCCTAAACTAGTAATGTCATCTTGTGAAACTCACATAATTTCCTGAAGCCTCAGTTTATTTGTAAAAGAGAAAATAATACATAGAGTGTTATGTGAATTAAATGAATCATACACATAAATTTCTTTGCCAAGACTTGGCACATACTATTCAGTCAATGTTAGTTACTCTGTTTATGAATGTGCATGTTTTGGTATACATGCACAGGTCACAGGAGAAAGGGGGATCATATGGTAGAGATAGTCCATTAAAATACAAATATCTTTTTATTTGTACATTCACCAAGATGAAGGATTTGCACCTTTTCTACAAAAAGCCGTCACATAAGTATTTGAAGCTTAAGTTCCATATTGTCTCTTTAGGAGCTACTCAACTCTGCCATGTAGCATGAAGGCCATCATTTACAACATTTATATGTATTCACATATTCAATAAAACTTTATTTTAAAAAGCTAGTCATAGGCCTGTTCGGTCCTCAGGCTATAGTTTGCTGATCTCTGACCTGGAGCATCATTTTATGGCTATGCAATATAATATAATATAAACTGTATTTAGTCAACATCCAAATCTTGGATACTTAAATTTTTTCCCCCAAATTTTCTTTCAGCTTTCACAAACAATACCCATTCTAGAGTATTTCTTTAGGTTAGTATGCATTATCTTTAGGTTAATTCTTACATACATGTGAAGCCTTTTTATTATGCATACCTTTCCATCCAGAAAATCTGTACAGCATCTGAACAGACACTTTCCAAATACCCTTTTGTAAATTGAACATTTTAGGAGGGGGATGTGTTTAGATATTCTATTTTTTAAATTACCATTGTTTAGTTGTTTACAATGAAAGTAATAGTTATTGTTCATTTCAATTTTGAGTTTAAGTGCTATTCAGAAAGGTAAAGTTACCTCCAAAAAACCGGAATTATGTTCTGGAGGGCAGGCCCCTTATAGGACAGGCTTCCACACTAAGTGAGTAGTCTAAGAACCCATGTGTATCAGTGCACCACCTGCTGCTATTTTGAGAGGCTGTATTTGGCTTCAGTGATTTTTTCAGAAGATCTTAGTACTCATTTGTCCATTTCATGATGGATGATTTAAGAGCACACCTGCCCATACTGTGCTGGGTGTTCAGTAGTTTTTGACCAAAAAGGGCATGAACCTCATGCCTCACCCTCCATATTCACCAATCTCACCCAAGTGACTTTTTGTTTCCCCAGATGAAAAAATTCCTCAAAGAGAAACCTTTTGCAAATGTGGATGAGGTGGAAAAAACAAAAACAAAAAACAGCAGAAGCACTAAATGCATCAAAATCAACAAGTTTAAAAGCTATTTTGAACAGTGGAAAAAACATTTTGATAGGTATATTACACCAAATAGAGAGTACTTTGAAGGTGACTGAAGTTTAAACATGTAAGAATAGAATAAATACACAATTTTTAATAAAAAATTACAGAGTTTTGGGGAGTCAAAAATTATGGAGTTTACTGTGTGATTATGACACAGACACGAACAGCAGTATGGTAAGAGCCAGAGGGAAAGGGGGTTGGTGGAGGTAGAAGTAGTCAAAGGGCATAAATGGGGATGGAAAGAGACTTGGTTATGGGTGGTGAGTGAACTATACAGTGTGCAGGTGATGTTTTATTCAGTTGTAAATTTGAAACCTCTATAGTTTTATTAATCAATGTTACATCAATAAATTCAAATAAATAGATGATAGGTAGAAAGATAGGTAGATAGGTAATTTTTCTGTTTATTTCTAGGGGAAATTTCTCATTGCTAATTATTATTAAAATTTTCTCTAAATTAAAATGAGAACAACAGAAATCATTTGAAACTCTACTTTCCTATCATAAGTTGGAATCTTTTTTCTAAGAAAGTATGTCTTTTTATTGATACCATTTGTAAATTTGACACATAGATCTGTGCCTGAAACACGATATCTTATGTCTGCCAAAGGAATAAATAATATTGATTTTAGTGAACAACTGGAAAATATTGGTTCACTCATTTTCAAAACATTTCATTATATAATATAAAACAATATTCACACTGTTGCAACCAGTCACATCAGAAAATCCTTTAATGTTGAAAAGCTGTACAGCACAAGGTGCCAGAAATATATTCTCTAAAATTCTAATTTTCTCTTGAAAGTTTAAATGTTATCATTGGCAAAAAAAATGTCAGCTGTTTTCCTTGAAAGGACAGGTGTACTATGTTCATATTTTAATTTTACAGAAATGTCTTCCAAATACCCAATTATGCTTAACAGTCATCTTTTCAAAGAAAAATTGTATCCAATGAAAAAAAGTGACCTTGGATAGCAACTCAATCACAATTGTGCTTTCCCTCAATACAGATATAGCACTTTACAGCAAAAAGGGTCTATGTGTACTTCTTATTCTGTCACACAGAATGGTTAAAAGTCTTGTGTCCCCTCAGCACTGAGATTTAACAGTTTCTTCTTAAGCAAAAATATTCCTTCTCTGTGGTTACATGGTGCTCATAAAAACAATAACAAATTCAATTTGGCACAAATATACTGTTTACCTACCATAGGTTTCATAACACCAGTGCGATGCCAACAGAGAGAAAAAAGGCAACTATCACATTGGCACTATTGTTACAGAAAAGACGACTCAGATGGCCTCAGAGTTTGTGATGTGGGGTTTATTCACTCATGCGGACCCAGAGGAGATACACAATCCAAATTCTGGGCAATGAGCTCAAGCTGGAGTTCCTTTATATGCTTGTTACAAGGCAAAAAGGGAGGAGGGTACAACTGCTAAAAGCAAGCATACAGAAGCAGAAGTGAAGGTTAGTGTATGACCTCGAGACAACTGCTTATCGGCGAAAGGCTGCTGTCTGGGAACAGCTGCTGCTCAGCTCCTACCTAACAATGGATACTGTTCAGCTGTGTCCCATCATATTCCCCCCTTTGATAAGGTGTTTTTATCCCTTTAGCATCACTATATACCTGGCTATATGGCTGAGGTCCTTGTCAGGGTTGCAACTGCTGATACTGGTGTTGGTACTCCTGGAGGGCTAACACTTTGGCGGCTGCCCTATGAGTCACTGTGGCCCCAGGTGCTGGACCAAGGTCCAGAGGATGCAGGGTCCTATATATGCCTGACACCTCTGGGTCTGGTATCCTATGGTCCTGGATATCACTCCAGTTCGGTATACCTTCCCTCTCCAAGTGCAGAGGGATTGCTATGGCTGAATGCAACCAGATGGCACATCAGTGGAGGAGCTGAAAGCTGACCTGGGAGATAGTAAGAGACCACTCTACTGCTGAGCATAATCCCATGCCCAGGGGTAGTACATTTGCAGGCTGGGGCTGAGACCAGGGACGCATTTGTTAAGCGAAACATACAATAAGCCCAAATGCAGAGACCAAACAGAGATAAACCATTCCTAGGGTGATCTGCTCTGCAGGATTCCATTCTGCAGGCGTCACAGTCACTAGTCCAATTCCCAATGCTCCTGTGAAGGTGCCAATTAAAGTCAGGTACCCTGCAGAACAATGGTCCATTCCTTGATGTCTTCTTTACTCGCTGGTGTCCTCCGGTGCCTCAGCATGGGTATTCTAGGTGCAGGCCTAGTCCTCAGGTCCTCGGGATCTGCTGCTGTTTTGGCCCAACTGTAGTGGATACAAGGGGTGACTCCTGCAATCTAGGCAATGCTAAAGGCAGCAAGTCTGTCCAGGGAAGTCCAGTTTCCTGGTAGAATTTAGCTAAGGTTCCATTTTCCGTCCGCACCCCTGATCATACCATGAGTACTTCTGACAAGCCTGGTTGCTGAGCGTTGTGCTGGGTGATGCACCAGAACCCCGAGGAAGCTTGTAGGCTGCTGGGGCAGGTGAACGTAATGGAACACCGTGAAGGGCCATGACAGAGGACTGCATGGACGGCTGTGGGGGCACTTCAGATACACAGCGTGTGCCCTCTGCAACTCAACATGAAGAGTAAGAGTGTGTTCAGGATGTGCTTCTGGTGTTCTTTCCTTAATTCAGTCAGGCACTTCAGCAGCGTGTGCATTCCCTCCCAGCACCATTCCTGGGATGGGCCACCAGGAGGAGGTCATCAATGTACTGCAGAATTGTCAGGTCTGGCCCCCCTTAGCGAGGGGCTTCAGGTCTCCTGCTAGGGCTTCCCCAAATAAGGTTGAGGAGTTCTTAAACCCCTGGGGCAGTTTAGTCCAGGTCAACTGAGTCCTGACCACTATGTGCGGATCTTTCCATTCAAAGGCAAAAATGGGTTGGCTGGAAGGTGCCACAGGAATGCAGAAGAAGGCATCCTTCAGATCAAGGCAGGTAAACCATGTTGCTGTTGGGGAAAGCTGGCTCAGGAGGGTGTATGTGTTCAGGACGACGGGTTCAGGACAGGTTCAGGTGGAGGGTGACAGCTGTTTCGTTGACGGCCTGCAGATCCTGGACGGGCCGGTACATGCTCCCGTCCGGCTGCCATCATGGGTCTGGGCAGGTGTGGCCTCATGTTATGGAGCCAATCTTCTCTGAGCTCCCACGCAGGTGCTGTAACTTGGGGGAACTGCCTCCCAGTCACATCTTGGGTGGGGGGAGTCTTTCTTTATCTCCCTGGCCCAGAGCATGGCCACAGCTATTCAGCATACCTAAGTGACCAGCCGAAGGCTATAGGTATGTCAAATGACTATGCCATGGATTAGTTGTAAAGCTGTTGCTGTACAAAACAGCCTTTCATGTTCTTGCTCTGTGTGTCCCTCCCCCAACTCACACCTGTGGGGGAAGGGGTGAAGACATTTTAAAATATCCTGGGTGCCTTGAGTTCTGGACCCCATTTTAAATGTCCGTTTGGGGTCCTCTCTCTTGGCTACACTCTGCAACAATCTCTCATTTCAGGTATATACCCGCTTTAAATTCTGTTAAAGGATAATGGACAAAGGTCTTATCTTCTTGTAACTACTTCTGGCTGGAAATGGACGTTGTCCTACCTACCCGTGGGTCAGGGGTGCCCTGAAGGGGGGGCGGTGCAGCACAGAGGAATCCTTCCTGTAAGGGGAAGGACTTTACAGAATCCTGGTCAGTTAGCTGTCACCAGAAAGTCACAGGCTTGGTGTCCAAAGACTGGCATTACTGGACCGTTGGCATCCTGGTCATATTCTGGAGATGACAGATTTGGAAAGAGTTAGAAGGCACAATTAAATCATAACCACTAAATGACAAAGGCAAGAACTTAAGTAAAGAATGGCTTAACTGGAGGAAGGTGTACAAGTCATGCTACACCTATCCAAAACTCTTGCAGCCCATTATACTTCACTCGGGCTGAGGGGAATATATTAGGATTTCCCTCCTTTCAGATATCTGAACCCTTCTTGTCCAAGCCATCAAGACAGAAAAGGGAAAATCAGCTCTAAAGTGAAGCCCACAGATCACCCGAACTGCTCATCAACCCAACCACTCTGTTCAGCCAAACCGTTGAGTTTCAGGGAGTGATGATGAAGAATGGGCTCCTTAAGTGAGGCCTGTATTGCAACCAATCACTCAGGTAATGAAGTCATAGTCATACATCCTATGAAAACAGAAGAACACACAGGTTAATTCACACAATAGTCTCCAAACCAGTCTCTGTGCCTGTGAGACTGTCTTTTGGGAAGACATTCAGTTGCAAGGTCCTTCCTGCAATGACATTTAGCAATGGCAATTTGACAGGTTCTCCATACCTGTAAATTGTATATCTTTGATGATATTACAAAACCAGTTTCAACTTTCAAACAAAAAGACGCTTTCAAAACAGTTAGCTGTGTCATTCTGGTGTCCAATACTGAGCATTGTGATTTTCCTTGAACCACAATTTTTCTCCTTAAGATCACCCTCACTGTTATTAAAGGGATTACTTTGAGTTCTGCTTTTCATTTTGACTGTTTGTGTGCATAAACACACCAAGAGCAGCCTGGATCACTTATGATCTTTAAGTCTGCTTTGCTGGAACTCACACAGGGAACCTTTAGATTGAATTCTCAGTCCGCCCCTCGGGGCACAGAAGCAGAGCCACACATCTGCCATCTGGCTTCGCCTGTACCAGTTGTTTCACTCAGACCCTTGAGGCTTCCATTGTGCCCACAGGTTTCTTTTTGGCCATCTTTCATGAAAGCAACCTTCATTCCTTCCCTGGAAAGCCTGCCATGAACTGCACAACCAACCAAAGTACCAGGCTTTTTCGTGGGCTTACACTAGCTTCGCAAGTCAATCCCCATTCCTCAGGGCTTTCTGGTGACGACCAGAACCCATGCATGCCTCCTTCAGATGTGACATCCCAAAGTCTGGGTTAACAAAACCACTATTAGCGACTGATCTTATTGGTTTTATGTAAAGGAACCTTATGTTTGGTCAGATGCTCACCCTTGGACCTCAGTTCATGTCCTTCAGAACCAGAGCCATTCTTATCAGAACCAGTTACACAGAGAACCAGACTGATGCAGTGCCCACCCAGCAGCAGCATACAGCCTATAATCTGAAGAGAGCCCTTAGCCTAGCACCTTGACCAGTTCCAAGATGGAGGGGCTCTCATGTGACTCATCATCCAAGATGACGACAACCATGCACGCTCCACCCTCCACGGTGGGGCACTCATGTGGCTCGTCCTCCATTTTACCCAAAATGGTATCATACCGACATGGCTTGCTGTCCAATCTCCAACACACATGCAATATAGTACTGTGGCAGAACCCACCCCCCATGATGAATTCTCCCGATCGGCGCTGACAGACAAGGGAAGGGACTCTCAGTTTGCCTGCCTGGCCTCGCCCCTCTTGGGGCTCATAGGTTCCATCTTAGCTAAGACTGCCCATGTAGAATTTGGGTTAAACTCCCAGCCGTTATGCCGTATGACAGACCGAGGAACCATAGGTTAGGGCCCACTCACGCTCCGTAGGCTTCCACTCGTGGAGCAACAAACACAGTCATTCACACAAACACACCGAGTATATTACCTTCCCACCTGCCCAAACTGTGGGAACCCTGTCTGGGCCTCCTGAACTGTGGGAGCCCTGCCTGGGCCTTCTGGCCTGAGGGGTGATCAGTCCCTCCTTCTACTCCAAGAGTGGGCCTGGTTTTCGGGCTCCTGGTCCCCACGGGGCACTTACCAGATTCCAGATTGGTGCCTTCCCAGATACCAACAGTTCGCACCCTGCCAGCCTGGGTCAAAGAGCAGTCCAGGGGCCCAGCCTGCGGAGCCTGGGATGTTCAGGACCCAAAATCACCAGGGTGTGCATGCCTCCTCATCACCGCTGACCCCACCAGCCTCCCCAAGGCCGCCTTCACCTGAGGCAACAGCCCGCTCATGTGAGTTGCTTCCCAGTTAGGAAACCAAAATGTTACGGAAAAGACGACTCAGACGGCCTCGGAGTTTGCAAAGTGTGGTTAATTCACGCAGCGGACCCAGAGGAGATACAAAATCCAAATTCTGGGCAATGAGCTCAAGCTGGAGTTCCTTTATATGCTTGTTACAAGGCAAAAAGGGAGGGGGGAACAACTGCTAAAAGCAAGCATACAGAAGCAGAAGCAAAGGTTAGTGTTTTGGCCTTGAGACAACTGCTTATTGGGGAAAGGCTGCTGTCTGGGAACAGCTGCTGGTCAGCCCCTACCTAACAATGGCTACTGTTCAGCTATGTCCCATCACACTATTATGGAATAGTTTTAACCCAATTGGTCTCCTGGTTGTTTATATGGAACCCCACAGGTCCAGGGAGTATTCTCTGAGAATTACTGTAGTAGACTGAACAACATTTTTATTAATACTCCTATAATACACTAAGGCATTGGTTTTCCAGGGAACACATATTGAGAAAATTGGTGAGATCCAGAGAAAAATCTAATTGTAAAAACAAAAACAAACAAAAAAAAGCATTAATAACTTGACTTCCTTGTTCCAAAGGGGTATTCATTTAAATTTTCAGTTTAGTACTCCTTAAGTACTTGGGGAGATTTAGCAACAGAAACAAACCCTTACTTGAAGATCTTTAATTTTGGATCCTATCAGCTTACCCATTTGCTTTATGTATTTGGGGAAACTTTCATTCCTTTGTTTTCCAAAATTTACAAAAAAAAAAATCAAAAGTGCTAGAAACATTGCCACATTAGTATCCCAAGTGCAATTTTATCATTATATTGTTTATGAGTAAGTTTTATCGTGACCAAGAAAAATCTTATTTATAAAAGATCACTTTTTAAAGGACAGATGTTATTCTACTTACTCCTGTTGTTGGGGTGGAAGCTCAGAAATACTCTAAAAAATTTATGCCAAAAATGGTAGCTATTCACCCGTCACCCACTTGCCATCACAGGGAACCAATGCCATCTCAGTCCCTTGACACTTTAAACAAGGGACATGCTCTAACATGAGACAGGTGGATGAAAGTTAACATTCACACGCTGTCTGAAGGTTGTAAAACGGAAGGAATAAAGGGCTTTCCATTTCATTGTAACTAAACATATGAAATCGTAGCATGTCCTAAGGATAGTAAGTCTTAAAACAATAAAACTTTTTAGAATTTGGAAGGATTATGAGCAAAGATGTCATTTTTTAATGGCAGTGTTTTCAAGGTGAAATCTTAAATATGATATTTATTCAGGTTAATAATTAAATTTAATTGCAGTTAAAATTTTGATAATGTGTTTTACCTTTGTCCTCAAATAAACAAACATCATTTTGAAAGTAAACATTATAAACATATCTATTTTTTCTTCATTTCTAAAGTGTTGGTTCTCACATTTTAAGGAAAATGTAGACTGAGTAGTTTGGAGAATTACAGAAGAACACAAAAATGTGTATATATTTTTTTGCCTAGGGACCAGGTCACCAACCCTTGTTTATTTAAGTGAATTTAATGTGTACTTCATGATAGTTTTGGGTAAAATAACTCTAACCAGCTTAACAGTCAGTGTCTTCACCAAAGATTGCTTGGTAGCCCATACAGCATACTTCAAAATTCTTACTGCTACTGTAAAATACTCCTTTGTCATTTAAATAGTTCTATCCTGGAATCACCATCATCTTTTCTTTTGAGAGATTATCTCTGATAATTCTAATTACCACAAATATTTATGCTTTTGTTTATGTAGCTAAATGTCTGTGTATCTGTGCATGCAAATCAGAATCAGCCAGCTGCATTCTTCAGAGGCAGAAAGCTGAGATTACCTTACAATCTAGGACTGGAACTATGCTATCTTTAAAAGCGATGATTTTCAAATGCAAAGAAAGTGGAGCTGGGAAACCATTAATGGGTCACTAAATTAATTTAGTGGATCCTAACCATATTTATAATGTGACATAAAATGTACTAAATGGTGTGAAACATCCTTTAAAAATATTTGAAAAACACTGTTCTAAGGGATCATTTAAGCAGTCTTTTCAGTAACATAGAACTAGGAAAAGGTATTCATATCCCAGAATCAGTTACTAATAGACTCTTTTTTATGACTGTCTCTCTCTTACATGCCAAGTCATAGGAAAGGAGATAGACACATTGCATAGTGTCATTTTGTCCTGAACGTGACAAAACTCTAAATTCTGTTTCCCAAATTTGGAGTGGCTATAAGCCCAGTGACAAAGGAAGATAATAAAAACCAAAACCTAAAGCCAAGTGAAGAAAGTAAGGACAAAAACTGAAGACTATTAAACTGAGTTCAAAAAGAAAAGGAAAAAAGCCTGAGTGCACGACTTTGGGGGGTCTGGCACTGGGCTCTTCGCATTGAAGACAGTGCAGGTGTAATCACTGTCTGTGTGGAGCTTACTCTAGAATGGATGACATAGACACTGAATAACTAAAAAAGCAAAATTGTAACATTTTCATGAAGAAAAATAAGGAATTAAGTAAGAGGATAGCAGGATGGATAGGTGTTTTATTGGTAGTTTTGCTTGGTCTTTCTAAAGAAGTGATATTTAAGCCAGTATTTTGAAATATGTAAAATAAAACAAAAAATATTTGAAAAAAGGTAGATTGTTTCAGGTTGAAAGGAGTGTATATGCAAAGTCACTAAGACAGAGATAGAACAATTAAAGTGAGACAAGCATGGTGGACACTTAGTGGGCAAGATGAGAATGTCTGGAGGTTGATGGCAGAAAGGCCATTCATTCAACATGTATTTATCAAGTTTAGTGCCAAGAACTGTTCTAAGTGTAAGGGATAAAGCAGTGAGCCAAAAGATCCAGTTCCTAAGGCTTTTCTGATATAGATAGACATAACATAAAAACAAAAGGATGTGAATTATAATTTCAAAGTGTGGTAATTGTTTTCAAGGAAATAAAGCAAATTCTAAAGATAGGGTGTGACGGAGCTTTACTTTAAAAAAGTTTGTTTAGCTCTGGCCAGTGTGGCTCACTTGGTTGGAGCATTGTCCCATAGATTTAAAAGTCATGAGTTGAATTCCTGGTCAAGACATATACCCAGGTTGTGGGTTCAATCCCCATTTGGGATGTGTTTAAGAAGGCAACCAACTGTTGTTTCTTTCTCACACTGATGTCTCTCTCTCTCTCTCTCTCTTTCTCTCTCTCTCTCTCAGCAATGAAAAAATGCCCTCAGGTGAGGTTAAATTCTTTTTTAAAAAGGCCCAGAAAGTTTTTTAGACAGGTCATTCTATGGAGGCATGTTTAAAGAGAAATACAAACTGCCAGAGTTATCTATGAATACATCTATGAAAAGAGCATGCATGACATTGAGTACAAAAATTACAAAGGATATAAGATAAGTATATCATCATTTAAGGGGCAACAGGTAGGCTAGTGTGGTTAGACTTTAAATAACAACCAGTTCCAAATCAGGCATAGCCCCAAGTGTCATAGCAAGGACTTGGATTTTATGTTCAAGGTGTCTGGATGCCTCTGGATCACTTTAAGCAGAACAGTGAAATAATCTGATTTATTTCTTAAAAGAATCACTCAAATTGCATGGTTGAGGGTGGACTGAAAGGAAGTACATGATTCGGTCAACAGATGATGGCAGTTTAGACAATGGTGAGAGTGTAGAGATTAGAAGAAGTGGTCAAACTAGGTATATATTTTAGATGCACAGGAGATAAGATTTTTTTTGACATACTGCTATTAAGTGTGAGACAGAGTAAGTGGTTATCACCTATTTTAGATTGAATGGGAAGGTACAAATAATTAGCTACAATGTCATATAAGATGAACACCGAACATTATTCCTTAAATTTGATAAAGTAGAAGTCATTATTGATAGAAAAAATCAATTTTTATTGTTTTTTAATTACAAATTTCATTACTAATGTACTCTTAGAAATAAAGTGAAAACAAGGTATTTAAATGCTGGCTGACATAAGTAAAGGCCAATTCATTTAACTATAAATGAGGTTAAACAAAAAGTCAGTAATATAGATTGTGGGTTAAATATAACTTTCTATAAAAAACATATTTATACTATAAATGCACAAAATATTTTACAAGACATATTTTTACAAAAGTTACTTCTTATAACTAATCTTAAAAGTTTCATTGCTTACATTCACAGTCTACAGAAACATTAAAATAAGCCTTTCACCATTATTTAATGTTCTGTTCTTTCCTTAGCAAACATACTTAGAAATTTGACTCTATGAAGATGCAAAAAATACAAATTTAACTCCAAATGTAATGGAAAAAGGTTTGCTAATGTCTTGCTTGGTAATATTTTTATTGTCTACTCAAACCAAATATATAGGCTTAGCAATGGTTTTGTCTTCCACAAGCCTCTGTGTTATCTTTCAAGTTCTTCTTCAGATTCCTCAATGAAATGTTAACTGAAATCTGTTCATAGTTTCAATTGTAATTTGTAGTCAAGGATAAATTAATGTCACAGAACTTATAGAAATTCTTTTCCACATTGGGGATCTTGGCAAGAAAAGTTTCAGGGGAGCAACATGAGCAAAAGCCTGTTGGAGAGGGATCTAAAGAGATGGGAGAAGAGGAGGTAGAGTCAAGGATTATGCACATCTTTTGAAGAGTTTTACTTTCAGGAGGAGCGAAGGGAATGTGGAATCAAGAGATTTTGTGGGGTTGATGTTGTTTGTCTTTGCTTTTTAAGATGAAAATTTGACAACTGGTTAATGGATATAATCTTGTGGAGGGGCATGGAACAAAGTCCTTGATAGGTGGGCAGGATGGGTTCCAGGGGATAAGGGGTGGGTTTAACATTTCCATAGAAGTTTATATTTGGTGAAACAAGACTTTGCAAAACAGGATAAGGAATTTGAATTCAATGGACCAGAAATCAGGTCAAATTTTAGGTATTAATCAGAAAGTTCCACTTTTGAAAGATTTAAGTTATAATGTAGGTTTTTGGTAATCACTAGTCCCAGACTGTGACAACAATGTAACAATAATGAGAGTGGTTGAGAGAGCAGAAGTAAATGCCTATCGAATGGGGAAATAAAGAAAATGAAAGACCTGGTGATGGATGGGCCAACCACATGGATGTTGATACTGCCAAGAATGATGCTGCCTAGGTCGAAAGAACAGGTTTACAAGACAAAAACTTATTAATGAGTGAAATAACAATGATTATTGGAAGGTTGAAAGATTAAGAAAGTGAGTTAACATGTAAACCTCAATCCAATTGATACGTTTTAAGACAGAAAATATGGAATATTACAGAAGATTCTTCTGGTTCGGAAGGCAAGGGTTGAACTTTAGAAAACAAAAACCAGAGCCCCGTGGGGTACAACAGATGTAACCTGGTTGAGCAGATTGGAACACCTCTGTACTACAGTCAGAGATCTGGAACAGCAGGAGCATGGGCTCATAAATAAGGCAGAGTCTACACAACCTTTCAATGCATGCTTTTAATGTTAATAGGCATGACAGTGAAAATCAAGTTTTGTAAGAGAATGCATAAAATTATGGAAATTTTCACATGAATGGAAATCTCACAAGAGAAATACTTCATTCTTCTTATTAGAGCAAACAGTATCTAATTAATAATCTAAATAAATGAATGTATTTCTACTTTTTGTACAGCATGTTAAAACTCTTATGTATAGATATGTACATATAAATTACCTAAAGCAGCCTCAAGTACCAGTAATCCTCGGTGACTACATGTCTTTGTCAGACAGAAGCATATCGATGCTGTGCCAAGCTAAATGATCAAATATTCACCTCATTACCTGTCATTCCATTCATCAACATGCCATTCATTATTTTCATTTTATCAATATATCTTAAATAAATATCCCAGTTGATGCTTTTGATTTTATTTCCCCAAGGCTTAGGGATTACTTATTTCAATTTAAGTTATTTGTTACTAAGAATATTTGTCACT